>NC_140923.1:12976331-13040470 GCF_045865225.1 Trachurus japonicus
ATTAAAGGCATTTTATTTACTCGAGAGTGCCTTGGAGTTTTTCTTTGCTTTTCACATCTCCATAATGTGTCGACAATAATTAAACCAAAGCATCACAATGTATGTGACATGACATAGCCTACTGACATTTAAAGTCTGTAATAATCTATATATTTCAACAATGGACAACCACTATGTCTAACCACAGGACACGACATAAATGTTGCACTCAGACCCAGGGCCGTTGCTAGGAATTCTGGGCCCCCTTGAAGAATACTAGAGTGGGCCCCTCCCCCTAACTTTTCCTTTTTTTTTCTTAGACTACTATTGTTTTTTATTTAGCCTTCTTTGTTTTGATGCTAATGCAGCATTACACTGCAAAAACTCAAGTATCTGAGCAAGAATATTTGTCTTATTTCTAGTCAAAATGTAATTTCTAGTCAAAACAAATCTCATTATACTTAAAGTAAGACACATCATATTAAAAGTAGCTTGTTTTTAGACACTTTTTACTTCTTTCAAGCTGATTTTCACTTGGAATAAGTAGAAAAAATCTGATAGTGGAGCAAGTTTTTCTTCCTTATTACAAGCACAAAAAACTTACTTTCACTGGCAGATTTTTCTATCTATTGTGAATCTAAGTGAAAATTATCTAAAAACAAGTTAATTTTTAGGTAATGAGTCTTATTTTCAGTGGAAAGAGATTAGTTTTGACTAGAAATTAGACATTTGGACAAGAAATAAGACAAATATTCTTGGAAAGATGTTGAGTTTTTACAGTGTACTATGAGTATTAGTCAGGGTCTTACGCAGAATAAATCAGTCATACAAAGATTAGACGACTGGGGTTTTTTATGGGCCCCACTGGGCGCTGGGCCCCTAGAGTTATCATCACCTTTCTCCCCTATACAACGGCCCTGCTCAGACCTGCCACAGATCTCTGATACCTCTAAAGGGTAGAAGGCCGCGTGGGCAACGGCACCGGAGAAGCAGCCCAACCCGAAACGCTGCTGCACCGTCAGAGTCTCCTGGGTTCTGTTCTGGGTGTACGCCTTCATCTGGACAGAGTATCATATCGATTTAGGAAATAGGAAACTGGTTTCTTCAATAATTCATACTGGAGAATTTGAGAGCTGCCATACGGCGGCGCACGCCTCACCTGGGCGTAGATGAGACACTGTAGCGTCGACTGTGGTGTCCCTTTCAGCACATTGACAGCGTTGCCTTGCCACATCGACCGCAGACCGCCTGCTCTCATCTCCTGGAAGCCTTGGGAGAAGGCCTTCGATCCATGAACCTATACGGGGTGCAGGGGAAATATTTTAAAGGGATAGTTCAACATTTTTGGTAAATTGGCCCATTGCCATAATCCCTATAGTCATAACAGTAGGTTCGTTACCTTTAATTGTCGGTGCAAGCTATTTTTAGAACGGCGGAGCAGAGCCGTGAGCTGCTCAGAGCTACGCTACGGAGGCTCATGGGATTTCTTGGTTTCCCTCATCAAATTCATCAAATACACAATCCAACAGATTCAGATTCAGATTCAGCTTTATTTGTCCTTTGCAGGAAACTTGTTTTCACCAACCCGTACAAGACATCCTCAAGATGCAACATACAGTATACACATACTGGTGTTGAAAATTAGCACATGTGCTAAACACACCCAAGCAAAGCATTTGTTCTGTCCACTGGAACAGTCTCAATGTATTTGTGATGTCCATATCAAATAAATAAACATAACATAACATACCCACATTAACACATCACCCACATACTATAACAATAGACAAAACACACATTTAGTGGAACGTTACGAGACGGAGTTGTTTTCTGGGCAAATACAGCATGAATTTGCCTCAAAAACGACTCGTTCCATTATTATCTCATAGCGTGGTGAATGTGCAGGTCACAACTTGTCCACCAGAGCGTTTTGGAGTTGTTGGATTGTGTATTTGATGAGTTTGATGAAGGAAACCAAGAAATCCCATTAGCCTCCGTAGCGTAGCTCTGAGCAGCTCGCGGCTCTGCTCCGCCGTTCTAAAAACAGCTTGCACCGACAATTAAAGGTAACAAACCTACTCCTAAAACTATAGGGATTATGGCAACGGGCCAATTTGCCGACATGTTGAACTATCCCTTTAAACTGAATCACTGTCATAGTCAGCTGTAATACATGTGCAATGTGAAGCAGAGATACACCCACATGCCGCAGAGGTAACAGACAAGTGTGAAGACAGACAGAGGGAATTATGTCACACTTCTGTCAACGTCTTTTCACTTTTTTAATCTGTGAGGTCAGAGTCAGCAACAGAAAAAAATCACTATATGTCCTGAATAATCATCCTGCAGCAGATAAAAAGGTGAAGCACTTGAAAAAACAGCACTAAAGATATGACGAGTGTCATAAATGATTGGTCTCTCTCATTCATGTGATTGATATGCCGTATGAACCATAAACTGACTCATCTTCTATTTATTATCAGCAACAGACAGATAATGTAAAATAAAATAGGTCGGCTGATAACAGGCTATCTTTACACCCTGAGACAGTCCAGGAGAACTACCTCTCCAATGTAACAACAGGCTGCACGACAGGAGATCAGAGCAGAGGTTATGTTGTTTATGTGAGTTTGATCTCGTCTTATCTTATAGGGAACACTAAATCTAACACAATAATCTGAGCTGTTAGGACAATTTACTGGGTTTAGGAGCTTTAAACTGTGCCTCATGGTCTTTACTCAGCAAATAGTAAAAGTTATAGTGTAAGGCGTGGTCGTAAGCTCTGAAAGTCAGTTATCAGACCTGTGTTACAGCAACTGAAAGCTACAAATGAACTATACAACTATACAATAGTTGCTGCACTAGGAAACCTAAAAAAGTGTTTGCAAGCTTAATGCACAAGAAAGTGAGAACTGGGCGACTTCAGGAAGTGGATTTTGTATTGCACATCAGCCAATAATCTAACTGACTCTCCCCCCAAGGTGCACCACTGAACCAAATGTGAAATGTTGTAAATAGCGTTGGGTTTAGAAAATCTATTTTCCGAAGTACGCCACTTCCTGTTTCCTGTTTACTGAAGAGTTGCACTGTTAACTTCTGGAGTAGGTCATGTTAAATAAATGTGCATTCACGTAACTGCTTTTGCTTACAAATTTCAGTGTACATTTTCAATTTTCAATAATGCAACGTTCAATAATAACGTCTTCCTATAGACAAATAAGTTGCCTTTGATTCAATTTGTTGCCCAGAGATAGTAATGCACCAGGTTAGAGAGTTCCATCTTTGAACAATTTGCAGCATTAGTTCTGTGAAAATCTCTGTCATATAACCAACAAAATTGGTATTAAAACTAAAATATCTCTAAATGAATCAATATCGAATAGAATGCATGGGGACTAAATCAGTAGCAGTACCCATGCAAATGTAAATAAAATGTTCTTGGAGCATCCTTGCATGTATTTTTCACAGATTATATGCAATGAAGTGATGCATTTCTAAAGCAGTGGCACCTGTTCTTGGAGCTGACCTGAAGTTGGGTCTTCAGGCGGTCGATGGGCGCCGTCACGGTGCGGGAAACACCGTCTGCCAGACCCGCTGCCAGGACAAACGTCTTCCACGCTCCAAAACCGGACGCCTCCTCGGGGAACTCGAGGGGCATCGCACGGCTCTCCCCGACATCAAAAACCTGCAGGAAAATGTAGTGTATTATCCACCTGAACATTTTTGCTTTAATATCTTCAATTATCTAATGTTTTTCATGGTGTTTTCTTAGCCTAAAAGTTAAGGGATATGTCAGAAGTAATTCACCATTTCGATAGGAACTTCATTTGTAATAAGTAACAGTTTATAGTTAAATGGAATAAATATAAATAAATTCAGATGTTACAAGAGAGAAAAGGCACACGCATACATTTACAGCAAGATGTTTAGATTAGGTGTCTAGTAGTAGTGTGGAATGTATCCTGAGAAATGTGTTTCTTGTCATCTACCCATCTCTGTGGGTCATAGTTTTTGGGGAAACTTGACACTGTATCTATGTTTAAAGCAGAAGTAAGTGATATTTTTGTGTTAATATAAGTCTTAAATAGTTATATCTTCCGACAGCAATCACTTACATTCACTTACAGGAGAAAACATTTATCGTATCCTACAGTTTTTATCCAATGAGGAGAGAGAACGGCATGCAGGGCTGTGTGTGCAGCCAAGGGATGCCGTGAATGTGGTGACATAGGGACGAGGACTGTTATGGTGCGTTCAAGGCAACTCGTAACTCGTGTTTTTCTGACCTGTGAAGTCGTACCAGTTCGATCTGGTATGAGTTGACGGGTCAGAAGTTACGAGTGGCCGTTATAGTGACTTTCACCGGTAAAACAGGTCGGAAAAACACGAGTGGGTTGCCTGGAACGCTACAAAGTCGTAAGTTGTGACTTGAAGCTGTAATTTACGGTTTCAAAAGCCTGCCTGGAACGCAGCATTAGCCAAAACGACCGGATCGCTTACTTCTGCTTGGTCAAGAGGTTAAATGTCAGAAGGCATATGTTAGATTCTGTTTTTAGATCCTGTCTTTGTCTGACCATCCTGGTCAGTTATATCCTTCTGTGGGAGAAGATGGAGTTTTAGAAAACGTATATAAGGTTTGGGGTTTAGGCCAAGAGAGAGAGATCTCATATTGGACCAGAGATGCTCCACGATTCGGCATTTTTGTACACTGTTCTTTTTCCTGTAATAAACTCTTTTTGAATGCAAGAAAAGACGTGTCGGCGGTGATCCCTTCTTTTCATCAACACATCAATATACCACAAAAACACATTCATCATGCTGTGTGGTCTTTTTTTTTTTCTTTTGTTTTTAAAATCACTCTATTATTACACAGCATGTGAGAGTTTTCTTACCAGCTGGTGTTTCCATGAGGTCACCAGCTCCCCGATGCTGTCCACAGGGTTGAGGATGATGTGGTGCAGGAACTCCCCCCAGTCCACTGTCATGGAGCTGTCCTTATCCATCCTGGTGTCAGCAAGCAAACACAACAACACACATATAATAATAATATATAACATAGAAAATGTTCATAGTGTTGCTCCTTTTTTGTTTTATTTATAGTCTAAAATATCATCACCAAGTATCACTTTACAGAAATCCATACAAGTAAAGGTTGCAAACTGATATTTCTTACAGAGCAGTAATAAGCCATTATGTAAGATAATATCAGGTTGTGAGGCCGAATTGAAGGATAAGTTTATTGCTAATTTACCTTCATTCATAATGGGCTTTTTCCATCTTAAGTGAACCATTAAAGTCTGTGTTTAAATTAAATGTTAGTGAGTCATTAGTCAGTGGCTTTGATGCTGCGCTGCCTCCTTGTTGAGGCCAAAGTGCTGAATTAGAAGAGATGCCACATCACATCAGTCTGATCAAAGACTACAGTAAGAGGATTCCCTAAATTAAACACGTGCTCCCGATCTGGGAACACTTGTTTAATTTTACCGACACTAGGATGTTTATTATTACTGATCATCAAGCTTGATTTAGTGTCATCAATAAAGTACTAATCAATGATATCTTCACAACAGAGTAAAGTGATACAAGGTGATTGAACAAACATCAGCACTAGTAATGTGTTGAATGTGAATGAGTGAAATGTGTTTTGAACTCAGTCTGAACCTGTGACTGTGTAATAATTAGATTTCTTTTGTTCAAATATAATAATTAATCCATGGCGGGGGAAAAAAAATCTTACATTTGTATTATTTTTTTTGCATTCGGCTTTGAAATGACCACTCCTAACTCCTTAAACAAACAAATGATGTCCTCCTGGTCAATCACTCCTGATCAGAGAAGAAATGCACAAAATTACAAACAAGATACTGGGATTGTTTCTTCCACGTATTGTCTGCAAACTGTCAAGTGATGACTGCACACGGTCACAGAGTGCAAAGTCTGTGGTACCGTTCAGTCAGTGTACCATAAATAACTTTGACGTCTGCATGTGAGCTGTTTCCCGTGTGACCTTGAAAATGCTGTTTATTGCCAAAATAAATCAACATATACTGTAGTTTAGTTTAAAAATAAAATATACAAGTAGGAACACACAGCTTCTACATAGTAAAACACATTATGTTATGTAAAGAAAAACAAAACTATGGCTACAATTCTCAAAAAAAACAAAACAATTAATGAATAAATAAGAGTATTTGTATTCAACCAGCTCAGTTCCACTTCACAACATTATTTAAAGTTAAAGAAACAAGATATTTTTAAGATTAATTTGGAAGTTTAAGACTGTCAGTACTCACCACACTTGTTCTTATCAAGGTCATGAAAGTGAATTTTCCACGTTTTCTCTCTGTCCATCATGTAGCTGAGGAACTCTGTATAATCCAACAGGCCATCTTTGTTTTTATCATAAGAATTAATGATGTTCTAGGATGGAGGAAAAAAAAGAAAGAAAAATTATTTCACTAGCTGGTTTGAGTTGACATTTTAATTAAGGAACCAATGAAACAAAGCCTACTATGCATTGCACACTGTGAGAAATGATATCATCAGATTATTACCTGGACCTTGCCGTCTGCTGAGAGGATCCCATGCTTCTTCATTTCATCATGCAGCTCTGCTACAGATACGAATCCATCTTTGTTTTGGTCCAATTTGACAAATAAACCACGAAACTGGTCCATGGTTGGTTCAGGTGATAATTCCTAAAAAATAAAAATAAAAAATCAAGCTGTGGGAAGAAAAAAAAAGAGGCGATATGAAGCTTGATCAGCCTGAAACAATAAAAGCATTAACAGAAATGATTGACCTGCAGCTGTACGCCGACGCTGACTCATGGCAGGGCCCAGAGCCAATGCAGTATGAGAGTGTAACATCAGCAGCTCCAAGACAAAACCCCCCTCACCGTCTGTGTGGAGCAGCAGGTGGCGCTGTGGCTGCAGGAGAAGAGGAGGAGGAGGCCACTACAGCCCCACATCATCATCATCATCATCATCATCCTCAATCATCACTGTGCCCTCTCTGCTACTATTTGTGGAGCTGGTGACAGAGTTTTCCAGAGACAGAGAGAAGATTGTTATAATAAATAAAACACGAATAGTGATGAATAATGAGTAAAATAACTTGTAGGCCTAGCAACTTAACTTTTAAAAATGAAAAATGAAACTAAACCTTCCATGTTTAGGGTTAGGCTAGGTGGTTAGGTGTTGAGCCAACAATAGGAATAGTCTGGTATCTGCATAGTGCATGGCGCCAAAACATGAAAACAGTGGCCCAGGGACCTGAAACACACGCACACACACACACACACACACACACACACACACACACACACACACACACACACACACACACACACACACACACACACACATAGGCTAGATAGAACTTTATATAATAACAATCATATAATATAAAAATCTAGCAGAAAAAAAGAGCAAAACCTGACATTATCATCCATAAACCCAAATGACATGGTGCGTTCAGGCCGGTAGGTAAATGTGCCATGTGTCTGTGGAGGTAAAGAGTGGGTGAAGGGGGCGCAGCTGTCGGTTTGCTGTGTGATGTGATGTGATGTGATGTGATGTGATGTGATGTGATGCTGTCATCTTTATAATTTACCTAAAACACAAAGGGCAGCAGCACTTTGTCCCCCTGCTCTCACCTGGGGTCTGTGTAAAGGAGCCCGGTTTAGTGAATGACGTGCCTCAAAATGACTCTCAAAATGTGCTTTCTAGAAAGAGCCGCTCGAGTTAGACCTGGTTAGATAGAGCTAAACCGGAAGTGGACTTTCAAAATAAGACCAGATATTTTGTTCGACCATGTAGGCTACAGCTCATAAAATTAATTTTTATAAAAAAAAATGCCTACGTGCAAAGGATCTGCACAGATACCTCCTATTACACCAATTTCGTTTATTTATTTTTTTTCCATTTACGTTATGTCATGAAGTGTGGTTTTATTTGATAGCCGCATGACAAATAAAATTGAGACAGTCCCTGTTTAGATGGATTAAGTTGAAGTTATCGGTGTCATTATACATTATTTATTTTGGCTCAACTTCCTCTATATTTGAAATTTGCATTTAAAGGGATAGTAGCATTTTTTTGGGGTTGTATGATCTAACCAACTGCTGATCGGCGGGCGCTAACCCTGGGCGGAGGGATACGTGAGTTGGTTAGGTCCAAATAAAAACTGTGTTTTTCCTGCACTTTGAGGGGCTGGAAAAAATTATATTATAGCGAACAATGGAACTGTGTATTTTTTTTCGGGTAAAACCTCTTTTAGGCCACGAAAATAGGCCGTTTCTTTGGGTCCATTCACAACACTGTATGTTGTAAATCTCTGGGCAGGGCTATTATGGGCTGGCGTTGCTAACGGGAGGAGTGCAGAGAGTCTTCTACTGCAATTAAAGTACTAAGGGGCTATTTGTAGATCATACAACCCCACTTTAAAAAAAATGCTACTATCCCTTTAACTAAAAATTAATTAGTGGCTTTGGGCTTCAGGGGTCCAACAGCTAAATTTTGCCTTATGGCCTCCAGCAGTTAAATCTGGCCATAGCCTACTTTCATCTTAAAATGTTTAAACCTGATTTAACCTATTCCTATCACGTTATCCACTTCATTTTTGATAAATAAACACAACTAAAAGTGGATGAATTTGGCACCTTTATTCCTGTGCTAAACCGGATCTAGATTTATTTATCGTGTCTAACTTGACTTTGGCGCTGTTGGATGCAGAGGGAGGGAGCCGTGGCTATTTAAAGAGGGTCATCCAGTCACGGATAAATAACAGAGGGTCCACGGCGTTGACTAACCGCCTCTAAATGGTCTTCATCCTGCACCGTGTGTCCGTCTGCGGATACTTATTGTGTTTTAGTCCAGACTGAGGCCGCTTCACTTCACTGCTGTGACAACCCTCCCGTCGACCAGACTCACACCAGCATCAGCTCTTCCCCTGAGGACTAGTAGTCCGCTTCTTTTATTTATTTATCTATTATTTATTATTTATTTCTCCATCTGGGATAGGCGAGAAATGGGTAAGGATTACTACAAAACGTTGGGTATCTCCAAAGGCGCCACAGAGGAGGATATAAAGAAAGCTTACAGAAAACAAGCCCTGAAATGGCACCCGGATAAAAACAAGTCTGCAGCCGCCGAGGAGAAATTTAAGGAGATCGCTGAGGCATATGAAGTCCTGAGCGACCCGAAGAAAAGGGAGATTTATGATCAGTATGGAGAGGAAGGTAATGTGCGTGTGCGTGTGCGTGTGTAATGTGCGTGTGTCTCTTCTATTGCACTGAAACTCATCTTTTACCTGGTGTCACGGTCCTTAATTCACCGTCAATAGGCTACCACCGTTATAAAACTGGATGGCCAGATGTGAAACACACAGCTGGCTTAAATATAAATACAAATCCCACTCTGACTGCAACCAACCAGCTGTTCAGCAGACCTACAGTTTGGGGCATTTTAATATTTCAAAGATTATCCTCATGGCTACTGTCTCGTCATGCAGCTTCAGGCCACTGATAAATAAAGAATTAAAGGCTTGTCATCATTTCCATAACAGATTTTTTTATTTTTTATTATCAAATAAGTGGGTGCTTTAATGAACAAGATTAGCATTTTCATTATGTCTGACCTTTTCTGTTCTGTGTGGTACCTCTGAAGTATCTATCTATCTATCTATCTGAACACGAGGGTTTAATTATCAGTCCAGATGGTTCTGGGTGGGGAAGCAGCATGTCTCATGTGAAGAAGGTAAGAAAATAACACGGATCATCCTACATATTCAAATGAAAGGTGACTCAAATTATGATTTTATGCAAATTAATTTAAGTCACCTTGATGATGCATCAGAAAGTAGACTAGAAACACTGCAAGAAAGGGTCAGTGTAGCTATGTTAAATAAAGGTGTATTTGTAATGTAAATCGTTAATATGGTCTCACATGGTCTTTTTGAAAAGCTTAATGATGCCATGTAACAAACAGAGTATCTAAAAAAAAAATACAAAAATGGAGGTCATGGGAATTGATCCACCAAAAACCTAGATCTTGATTATTCTTTAAAAAACGCCCAATAAATACCAAACAGTTGGTCCAAATCCAGTAGGCGACCTCCAGTCACCTCAATACTGAATACCAAATGGTGCCATCAACCGTTTGGTATTAAGCTCAAACAATGAATTGATCATCAAAATAATTCTGTTGATCAATGCATCGATTACTTGCCTAATCATTGCAGCTCTGATGATAAATTGAACTGAATGTGGACTGGTCACTTTGTGGTTGATAACACAAGGTCAGTGTTCGTTCGGCAGATTGGATTTGTGCGTCCCCGTTGTCATAGTAGCCAGCTCGTCTCCCACCGCTCAGTGTTAAAGGAGATATATTATGCCCCCCTTTTCCACAAATTAAAATAGTTCCCAGGTGTCTTAAAGACATGTCTGTGACATGCTTTGGTCAAAATATCCTAAGGATCAAACATCACAGCTCTTTTCATCCTCTCAAAACAGCCCTGTTCAGAACGGCTGGTTTCAGTGCCTGTGCCTTTAAATGCAAATGAACCACTGCTAGCCCCGCCCCTTCTACCGGTCCCAGGTAGGGGTGGGGTTATGCAAATTAGAAAACTAGTTGCATCACTGGAAGACAACTGAGGGAACAGATCGTAAAACCACATGGATTTCAGCCTGAAAATTACCAATTTTTTTGTCAATTCTCACATTTTGGAGGTCGGAAGGCCCAGATCCTATGTTAAAGAGCCTTCAGAAAGTGATTTAAGCAATATATCACGACAGGTCGTGGTATATGCTCATTATACCACGGCTAAGGGGCGTTGTTCGGCCCGACGCGAAGCGGACTGGTCCAGGGACTGGAGTGATATATTGCTTTTATAAAACGGTTACCAATAATGACAATATGAAAGAGGGATACGCAATCAATTTCATGTAGTTTTATTCAACCCGAAATACATATTATCCAATAAAATAGCCTCACTGTGAAAAAAAATAGTCCCACCTCTCCAGACGTTAGCTCCAAGTAGCTCTGCATCTCGTCTTTTCCTCCGCTTTTTTTCAGGTGAAAGTCACTGCTCAATCCCCTCTACCATTGTTAACCCTGGAGGTGAAAGTTCATCTTAAACATGTGAATTCAACTACTTTAGTCCGTTTTTTAACATCGTAAAAACACCAGCTGTCTTTTGCTGCGGACTGCAACAGTCCGTTGTCATGGATACATGACAACAACTTCCATTCATACCAGTCATACGTGCCTGTTGCGGAGTGATAGCCTACGCTGTGATAAGGCTTTAGAATAGTAGCCGTTAACGGTTAACAACCAATCAGATTGCCGGATTTCACCTTTCCGTTTTATAAATTTCCATAATATGACCCCTTTAAAGTCAGGATAATCAATGAGTCATGTCTGATGTCCACCACCACCAGGTCTCAAGGGAGGAGGCGGCCCCACCAGCGGCGACGGACAGGGCAGCACCTTCACCTACACCTTCCACGGGGATCCCCACGCCACCTTCGCCACCTTCTTCGGGGGGGCCAACCCCTTCGAGATGTTCTTCGGGCGCAACAAAGCCAACGGCCGGGACGACGAGGACATGGAGGTGGACGGGAACGACCCCTTCGGCTCGTTCACCAGCTTCAACCTGAACGGCTTCCCCCGGGGGGACGGCCACATCGGCCTCGGCGGCCAGCAGCGGCGGAAGCAGGACCCGGCGATCGTCCACGAGCTGCGGGTCTCGCTGGAGGAGGTCTTCCACGGCTGCACCAAGAGGATGAAGATCTCTCGCAAGCGGCTGAACCCGGACGGGAGGACCATGCGCAACGAGGACAAGATCCTCGCCATCGAGATCAAGCGGGGGTGGAAGGAAGGAACCAAGATCACGTTTCCTCGGGAGGGGGACGAGTCGCCCAACACCATCCCCGCCGACATCGTGTTCGTCATCAAGGACAAGCCACACCCTCACTTCAGGAGGGAGGGGTCCAACATCGTGTATCCTGTTCGCGTGAGCTTGCGACAGGTGAGGCGCTTTTTTTTCTATTTCAGCGTGTTTGGGTGTGTTTTTATTAAAGCAGAAGTAAGCGATCCGGTCGTTTTGGCTAATGCTGCGTTCCAGGCAGGCTTTTGAAACCGTAAATTACAGCTTCAAGTCACAACTTAAGACTTTGTAGCGTTCCAGGCAACCCACTCGTGTTTTTCCGACCTGTTTTACCTGTGAAAGTCACTGTAACGGCCACTCGTAACTTCCGACCCGTGAACTCGTACCAGATCGAACTGGTACGACTTCACAGGTCGGAAAAACACGAGTTACGGGTTGCACCATAACAGTCCTCGTCCCTACGTCACCACATTCAGGCGCATCCCTTGGCTGCACACACAGCCCTTCATGCCGTTCTCTCTCCTCATTGGATAAAACTTGTAGGATACGAGAAAAGTTTTCTCCTCGGCTCAGAGCAGAGCAGAGTGACTGACAGACCCGTGTTTCGGTCCAAACACTCTATGTAAGTGATTGCTGTCGGAAGATATAACTATTTAAGACTTATATTAACACAAAAATATCGCTTCCTTCTGCTTTAAGTCATTGAATCAACGTTGGACTGGAACGTTGATTTTAGATCTGTTTGGACCTTTTTTTAATATTGAAACAATGTTGATTTTCTAACTAAAGATCAATGGTATTTCTACTGAAAAGATATTGAAACAATTTTGAAATTTCAACCATTGAACAATGTTGATTTTCTAACTAAAGCTCAACTGAATTTCAATGGTATTTCTATTAACACTAATATTGAAACAATGTTGAAATTTCAACCTAACTAAACAGATCAACCCACTTTCAATGATATTTCAAATGATATTAAACCACAAAAAATACTAAATATGCCTCTATATTTCAGCGTGTTTGAGTGTATTTTTATTAATAGAGTCTGACAGATGGATTAGTCACAGAGAGAGAGAGAATGCTACTTTAAAGCTCTGAACAACCCGGTCATAATCAATAAACCCAAGGTAGCTAGTGTACCTCAAAAGTTTTCCCTGGAAAGTAGAGGCGTAATGCATGAGCATAGTACCAAACTACACACACACACACACACACACTTATGTAACGTGGATCATCATCAGCATTGAGAAATAGGAGCTGTAGCACAGGGAGGTGAGAGAGGCGGCGGCCGCCCACGCACACTCACACACACAGTGCAAGATGTACTTATACGGTTCCTCCTACTCTCCTCAACACTCAGAAATACATCTCTGAATATCTCAATGCTGCAGACGTGACTCATGCTGAGAAATCACATATTAGATCAGATTAAATCAACTTCTAATCACATTAAATGTTCTCCAGCGGTACCAACGTTTGAAGATTGTTTTTGTTTTTTCACTGTAGGTTGATGAATGAATGAATGCAGGGCCGGTCCCTGGCATAAACACTCTATGCGGTTGTTTAGGGCCACAGCCGTTAGGTGGGGGGCCACATGATCAGAAAGGTACCGGGGTTCATCAAGTCATTTAAACATCCTGAGGTCTGCACGTGCAGCTATGAGCTTTATATGTAATGTGAAGTCAATATTCAGCTTCTTTTATTTCACATTTGAGACATTTGGTGAAAATAGAATGGCAGAATGACAACATTTGTGCTCAAAAAACAATCTTACAGAATTTCATTTTAGACTTGTTTTCTACACTTATCTATTACTGTATTCATATCCTATTTCAAGCACCAAAACAGTTCATTCTCATGACTGAAGGAGTGTTTTCACAAGGGGTTTGAAATTTTTCAAAAAGCAGACCTCAAATTTCCAGCATTTGTCCTAAATTATTTCTTTATACAGTGTTCTAGGACAAACTGGCCTCAGTGTGCTTACAGCGGAGGTTCTAATATTTAGACATAAAACACTTGAGTATTGTTACATCTGCAAGTATCTTAAAAAGATAAATTTAAGAAAATATGTAAAAGTTGAGAAAATGGCCTCAAACCTCAGAGGGCATAAACATGTCTGTATTCAGTTTTAACCAGTGATTTGGTGTTTGCGCTTAGAGTGCAGGGCCACAAACAAAAATCTTGTTTAGGGGGCCACCAACATCCTAGGGCCGGCCCTGTATGAATGAATCCTTGTCAGGAGATGTTTGTTTACATCGTGCTTTGTTATTTATGTTCAAAAACACAAGATTTGTTGATGTTGATGTAGTTTATTTAGTTTATTTATTAAGGGACAGTGTGCAATGACATTAATCATTTGCAGAAAATGAAGAGATGGTTTAGCTCTCACAGCTAATTTCCATCTGCAGTTATATACAATATATAAAAAATATACAGAAAACACAGACGCCACACTACTATATGTACAAGGGTGATACATAGAATGACACAAATAGACGATAGACAACACAAATATACAGTTTCCACATCTAAAACGACCAGGTCAAGTGCAATACATTTGAGAAAGGTCTACCCTATCCTATATGATCAATGGAAAGAAAAGCTGAGTCATAGGCCTACATGATACAAAATACAATAATACGTTTTAAAATTCCCAAATTCCTATTTCACAAGATTTTAAAATAATTTCATAGATTGAATGCGTTAAGAGGTAGTAAGATACTTTATTTTTTTTATCACTTACATTTTGTATTGAGTTTTCACATGTATATAGGCAAAAACAATACAGCAAACAAGGTACAAGTTAGACTAACAATAATAACACTAACATACTGTCTGGAGATACTACTGTTCAGTCCACTGTTCCATTTAGCATTCGTTCAGTTGGTGTCATGTCTCATATAAATGTTCCATTTTTCCCAGTTTCTTTCAAATACGTTCTCTTTGAGTCTCAACAGGTAGCCTATGTCAATTTTTCCATAACAAGGATTTCAAGATACATCACTGGACAAGTATTTGGGATTTCATATCCCAAAACATTTTTTACAACGGAGTTAAAGCAGAAGTAAGCGATATTTTTGTGTTAATATAAGTCTTAAATAGTTCTATCTTCCGACAGCAATCACTTACATAGAGTGTTTGGACCGAAACACGGGTCTGTCAGTCACTCTGCTCTGCTCTGAGCCGAGGAGAAAACTTTTCTCGTATCCTACAATTTTTATCCAATGAGAAGAGAGAACGGCATGAAGGGCTGTGTGTGCAGCCAAGGGATGCGCCTGAATGTGGTGACGTAGGGATGAGGACTGTTCAAGGAAACTCGTAACTCGTGTTTTTCCGACCTGTGAAGTCGTACCAGTTCGATCTGGTACGAGTTCACGAGTCAGAAGTTACGAGTGGCCGTTATAGTGACTTTCACAGGTAAAACAGGTCGGAAAAACACGAGTGGGTTGCCTGGAACGCTACAAAGTCGTAAGTCGTGACTTGAAGCTGTAATTTACGGTTTCAAAAGCCTGCCTGGAACGCAGCATTAGCCAAAACGACCGGATCGCTTACTTCTGCTTTAACATTTTGCCAGTATATCCTCATTTTTATACAATTCCAGAAGATGTGTGCGTGGTCTGCCTCAACGCTCCCGCATAATCTCCAGCAGTCTTGTTGTATAGCGAGTTGCCTAGATTTTTATCTTTGGTGTTATAAAATAGCGAGTTTTTCCAGCAGAACTCCCTCCATATTAATGAATTTGTTGATGTACATTGTGTCTGACACATGTGGTACCACTCCTCCTCACTAAAATACATTTTTAAGAGACTAACTGAGTAACAATTGCCCTGCTCTTGCCCTGACTTTACATCCATATTTCTGTCTTTGCAGTCGTTGTGTGGATGCTCGGTTACCGTGTCGACGATAGATGGGAAGACGTGCAACATGAAGATCACGGACGTCATCAAGCCCGGCTTGAGAAAGACTGTCGCCGGGCAGGGTCTCCCGCTGCCCAAAAACCCCGAGCAGAGAGGAGACCTGGTGGTGGAGTTTGACGTGAACTTTCCCGACGCGCTGCCCGGCAACGCCAAGGACGTCCTGAAACGGCATTTACCTACTTAGGAAAACAGAAGGACATGGATTTGAATGGATGGATGAGGGGAGGGGGATGAAGGGGAAGGGGATGAGGGGGGGTAGAGGAGATACCCGCATGACAGCACTCACCCTCGTTACCAAACACACACACACACAAACACAAACACACACACACAGGGACAGTTTATGACAGCTCACAGATGGACCCCGTGCAATTTCTATTTTTGAGCTATGTGGTGTTTTTATAAATACCGTCGTGCATGTTGCCAAGGTGACACAGGTGAAAGACTGTCTGGGGGTCTGGTTTATATATCTGACAGTACACGATTTATGTATGTGTGCGTGGGTCTTTTCCACGGTCACTTTAACCTTTTGTTTGTTAAGTTATCTGGTTGTGAATGAGTCGAGTGAGTCTCCTGTTGCCACTGACACTGGAAGATGTCGCAGTGATCCCGGGGGACGCTGCTGCTGTGCCAAAATGTACATTTTACAAATCCGACAGGTTTCATTTCTGACATTTTAATTAATAACCGTCAGTTTTTGATACTGTCTTTAAAGCTGTGTACAAGTTATCCAAGCGGATAGTGGTGGTTGAGTGAACTCATTGGGATCGTCATGTGTGCATTTTTAGAAACTCATAGTTAAGATGTTGAAGATTGAATTTTAAAATAAATATTTCCACATGAGCTTGATGATCTTGAGCCGTGTCAGTCATGGAGAGAGAGGCATTCAGCGACTCCTCCTCCTCCCCCTCCTCTGTGAAATAAACACTGCATTAACTATAATCACTTTAAAACCACTAATGCTGCTGCTTAGGCCTATTAATAGTCAGTCTGCATAGCGATATTACACTGAATGGGTTCTCTGCAGCGCCGGGCGGGAAATCAATCACATGCTTTCTTTAGAAAATACCGTACTATATTTTGCTAGTCAGATGTGGATATTTTGTCGTTGTAAACAAGTAAAACTCATATGGTGACATTTCAGAGATCGAAATTAAAAATATATCGACTGGATTTAATGCTTTAAAAGTTACTAATGGCAAAACTATGACTGTGTAAATATAGCTGGGGTCTCAGCTGCTGGATATCAGCTGCCAACACACAGAGGCCTTTACGTTTTCCCACCAGGGGACGCCACATCACTCGTCATGGAGTGGGGGGCCCACAGAGGGGAGGATCAATGGGGCACTAGGGGGGAAGAGAGGCAGTAGAAACAGTTATTTCTACCCTGTCAGGGCCGTTGTATAGGGGAGAAAGGTGATGATAATTCTAGGGACCCAGCGCCCAGTGGGGCCCATAAAAAACCCCAGTAGTCTAATCTTTGTATGACTGAATTATTCTGCATAAGACCCTGACTAATACTCATAGTACACTGTAAAAACTCAACATCTTTCCAAGAATATTTGTCTTATTTCTTGTCCAAATGTCTCATTTCTAGCCAAAGCCAATCTCTTTCCACTTAAAATAAGACTCATTACCTAAAAATTAACTTGTTTTTACATCATTTTCACTTGTTTCAAACAAATTTTCACTTGAAATAAGTAGAAAAATCTGCCAGTGAAAGCATGTTTTTGTGCTTGTAATAAGGAAGAAAAACTTGTTCCATTATCAGATTTTTTCTACTTATTCCAAGTGAAAATCTGCTTGAAAGGAGTAAAAAGTGTCTAAAAACAAGCTACTTTTAATATGATGTGTCTTATTTTAAGTGTAATGAGATTTGTTTTGACTATAAATTACATTTTGACCAGAAATAAGACAAATATTCTTGGTAAGATACTTGAGTTTTTGCAGTGTAATGCTGCATTAGCATCAAAACAAAGAAGGCTAAATAATACATGATAATACATACGTAGTCTAAGAAAAAAAACTGGAAAAGTTAGAGGGAGGGGCCACTTTAGTATTCTTTAAGGGGACCAGAATTCCTAGCAACGGCCCTGACCCTGTGTGGCCTCTATTAAAGCCATATAATGCTTGGTATTAGATGCATTTTACATTACATTCATGTTTTTATCACATATTCTCACAGACAAGTTTCCTACTTTTATGTTGTTACCATCCACCACTGATTTATAAACGATGTAATCTCTATCTTTTATTAACTAGTGCTCTGGGGATGAAACAAATAGCTCTTCTTACAGACAACGATTTGTGTTAAAACGGCGCTGCCCGTCCCTGAACTGAATAACTTACATGCA
Organism: Trachurus japonicus; assembly: GCF_045865225.1. Classification (NCBI taxonomy): domain Eukaryota; kingdom Metazoa; phylum Chordata; class Actinopteri; order Carangiformes; family Carangidae; genus Trachurus; species Trachurus japonicus. The sequence goes on from NC_140923.1 coordinate 12,994,474, forward strand.
CATTTGTGAAAATGATGAGTCACTACCGTCGAGGGAGGGAGGAGAGTAAACACACCTGCTCCTGCTTCAGTGTGTGAGTTTATCCGCCTGATGGGAATCTTCACTGTATGAAGATCACTGTGTCCTCTTAATACAAGATCAAACTCATACATTAATGCACATATATATCTATATTAATCAGCTCAAGTGTTGTTGCTTGTGTAATAATGACGTGCCCTATACTTTCTAAATGTCAAGGTATTTTTCTTCAGTTGTCTTGACTATGTAAATATTTCACAGGTGCATTTTCCTCTGTTCAGCTTAGCTCATGTTTATTATCTCCCACTTAATCAAGAAGATGAAACAGTGGGTGTAAAACACAAACCACAAACCTTAAATGCACTCATTGAACATTTCAGTGATGAGTAGGCTAGATCAGTGGTGGAAAGTAACAATATAATTGTAATAGGCCTTAATTAAGTACACAAGAACTTGCTCTTCGTAGTTCAGTATTTCTGTTTATCCGACTACATTTCATACATTCATAATTTTCTACTTCTCTGAATTAAGAGATTTCTTTAAAATGAAAGACCTGCTACTGGTTTCAGGCACCTTAAAGGGATAGTTCAACATTTTGGCAAACTGGCCCATTGCCATAATCCCTATAGTCATAGCAGTAGGTTTGTTACCTTTAATTGTCGGTGCAAGCTGTTTTTAGAACGGCGGAGCAGAGCCGCGAGCTGCTCAGAGCTACGCTACGGAGGCTCATTATGGGATTTCTTGGTTTCAAACTCATCAAACTCATCAAATACACAATCCAACAACTCCAAAACGCTCTGGTGGACAAGTTGTGACCTGCACATTCACCACGCTATGAGATAATAACACAACGTTACCAGACAGAGTTGTTTTCGAGGTAAATTCAGAGACTGCTTGCTGAAAAACTGTCCCTGAAGGCAACGTGCATCAGCGGTTTTGCATGAATTTACCTCGAAAACAACTGATAATGCTTACCTTTTCTTTTAGAAACGATTTTGAATGCACAACTTGATTCATGTTTAAAGCTTTGATACTGGTGCGTACATTGCCAAACTTAAAAATAGCATAGGTAACACAATTTTTCAGGTCATATTTAAATATTGAGGCCCAGGTTTTACTAAAACTGTAACTTTTCCTGTTCACACCAGACGTTCGGGTCACTAGGTGGTCAATGCTGTAAAGAGCATCTGTGTAAAAGTATTTCAAAGTGACCCTGGAGCTAACATGAGACATCAGTGATCTGAATTGGACAAATCAAGTTGGTGTCTCCCAAAATTACAGCGTTTTTATTTTTTTTTTTTGCACAAAATACCTTTCTTGTGCAGCTGTCTCTCTATATCAGCTCAACAGAGAAACCCTGTTTATGAAAACTCAATTAGGACATTTTACTTCAAAAATGCTGCACCTTTAAAAAAAAAAAGAAAATAGAAAAAAGACATCCACATGATACCTTTGAAATATGTCCAGTCCACATGATGTGTCCAGTTTCAGTATTTTGTTCACCCTGTAAAAGAAAACAGGCTTCAGACCGACACTGTGGACAGATATAAAACACAATACTTCAGCACACTTTGCAAAATATCAGAGGAAATCATAACAGAAGAATTGAGATGCTGGTTAAAGAAAACGTAGCTTTACGAAGTCGAGTTTCTTCTCTGTGTTAATATTTTAATGCCTCATGCCGTGCTGCTGGATTGAGTGTGGTTGAAGATAATCAATACTCATCCCTCCCCATTTTAACCAATATTACTTTGCAGCAATAAGTGTTCATAAATTAAGAACAGAGTAATTGTTTTAAAGCACTGGTCCCCCGACTCTGAAACGATCAGATGATTAATCACTGAGATGATTCATTCATGGTCAATGAATTAATTAGTATCAGCTTTGATAATTGATTACATTAGCCTCTCAGAGGTTGAAAGTCCACTTTTGACTTAAACTGTCAAAACCCACAGAGAGATAAAGTTTTCTGTCTGATTCACCTGATAATATTCAGCTGGAGCCAATAATTTAGCATATCTTTTTTAAATGTATGACTCAAAACATCTAATATATTACCAGAATACTTATTACCAATGATTGTGTGATTGTGATACAGTGATTGCCAGAGATGTAGCCTATTAATAATGACAATAACCAGTCAATCAATTAATCAGTGGGGCAATTTGTTTCACAACAGTATAGAAGCACACAAAAGTACAGAAAATACACAAATACACATACTAGCATAATAAATAACATTATGCACAAGCCTAATAAATAATGTAGCCTATATAGCCCCCTTAAAGAATACTAAAGTGGGCCCTCCCTCTAACTTTTCCAGTTTTTTTTTTTCTTAGACTATGTATGTATTATCATGTATTATTTAGCCTTCTTTGTTTTGATGCTAATGCAGCATTACACTGCAAAAACTCAAGTATCTTATCAAGAATATTTGTCTTATTTCTGGTCAAAATGTAATTTCTAGTCAAAACAGATCTCATTATACTTAAAATAAGACACATCATATTAAAAGTAGCTTGTTTTTAGACACTTTCTACTCCTTTCAAGCATATTTTCACTTGGAATAAGTAGAAAAAAATCTGATAATGGAACAAGTTTTTCTTCCTTATTACAAGCACAAAAACATGCTTTCACTGGCAGATTTTTCTACTTATTTCAAGTGAAAATATGCTTGAAAGGAGTAAAAAGTGTCTAAAAACAAGCTACTTTTAATATGATCTGATGATATGAAGTGAAAATGATCTAAAAACAAGTTAATTTTTAGGTCATGAGTCTTATTTTAAGTGGAAAGAGATTAGCTTTGGCTAGAAATGAGACATTTGGACAAGAAATAAGACAAATATTCTTGGAAAGATGTTGAGTTTTTACAGTGTACTTTGAGTATTAGTCAGGGTCTTACGCAGAATAAATCAGTCATACAAAGATTAGACTACTGGGGGTTTTTATGGGCCCCACTGGGCGCTGGGCCCCTAGAATTATCATCACCTTTCTCCCCTATACAACGGCCCTGGTTGTGGTTGAATGAAGATAATCAATAACAATCATCCCTTCCTACTTTAACCTTTAAAAAGTGTTCATAAATGAAAAATAGAAAGTGTTGGCCCCACTTCCCACCCCCATGTGGCGGTCCTGTCCACAGGTGCACCGGTCCGGGATCGACCCCCCTCCTCCCCCCCTGTCCGGTGAAGCCCCGGTCCGTCCGTGCGTCCGTCCGTCCCACTGCGCGTGCGTCCGGCGGCACGCGGAGGGAGACAAACAGAGCAGCTATTGTTGAGCCGAGGAGCAGCCAGCAGGTTGAGTCAAGAGTTTATCCCCACACTCACTCAACTCAACATCTATCTACCTGTTGTTGTTGTTGTTGAACATTTACACCGTCGAAGAACAAAGTCAAACCTCGGCTGCGGGCAGGTGAGGAAGAGAAAAGGTGTTCACGCCACGGAAGGAAGGAAAGAAGGAGGGAAGGAGGAAGAGAGGGAGGGAAGAAGCTGAGGGAAGTAAAGGGGAGCAAAAGAAGGAAGTAAATAAAGGACAACACGACCGTCGGGGCTTGGGACGCAACAGGTACTTCAATGCTCTAGCAGCGGCTCGGACTTTTCTGTTCTTCTGTTCTTCTTACACGGAGAGAAACAAACACAAAAAAGAGAGGGCAAAATGCCGTTGGGACCATGGAAGAAGAAAAACAAGTCGACGAAGGAGCATTTGGTGGAAAACGAGGAGGTCGTGGGACACGCAGGTGCCGGCGGAGGGAGCTTGAGTAGTAAATCCGCCGTGAACGGAGGCGCGGGGCTGCCGCCGCCACCTGCCAGCCTGCGGCCCAAGCTGGTCTTCCACACGCAGCTGGCGCACGGCAGCCCCACCGGCCGCATCGAGGGCTTCACCAACGTCAAGGAGCTGTACTCGAAGATAGCAGAGGCGTTTAACATAAGCCCACCTGAGGTAAGAACTGAAGAGCTCACCTGTCATTAAAAAAAAAAAAAAGCCTACGTCCGTGATTTCATGTGACGTTCAGGGACTATAGTGGTCGATTTTACGCAAAGTACGTGAAGTGTTCATTTCAAACTTGTTTTCTAGACCATGGGTTCTCAACTAGTCTCACTCTGGGACCCACATTTTCCCATGATCATTAAGTCGCGACCCACTTTTATAGAATTCAAACCAAGATTTGTGTTTTTTTAAAGCCTTTAAAAACTCATTTAGCTCTTTATTGAGCAAAGTGCATTTCAGGGCACATGAATGAAACTGAGGAGGACCATGACAACTGCATGTATACGGAAGTGAATAAAAAAATATCAAACTGCACAAAATGGAGACCAACAAAATGATATATTTGACTTCTAATGCATCTCTGCATTCAGAGCATGTTCACAAAAGTGAATAAATATCAAATTGCACCAAATAAAGACCCACAAAACAAAACAAGATTCACTGCATTCAGGCCACATTAATAAGAAAGTAATATCTTTGCATTCAGAGCAAATAATAAGAAAGTGAGGAGCATTACAACTGCATGTGTTCATGTGACCCGTGCCTTTCAATATAAATTATTTTTCAAAATAAAAGACATGTCCAACATCAGATGTGCATTTGAGCAGTTGAGAACCACTGTTGTAGACTTTGTGCAAAGTGGACGCGGTGCTCAGGGCCCCGGATTTACCAAATAGGCTACTTGTTGTGTTGTTGTAGTTGTTGTAGTTGTTGTAGTTGTTGTAGTTGGGCCTCTCTTGACCCCCCCACCCCCACCTCCCCAATACTTTTGACTGAAGTTTCATTACACACAGAAACCAACCAGCTAGCTAGGCTACTCTCTGAAATGATCAGCTGATTAATCACTGAGATGATTCATGGTCAATGAATTGGTACCAACCAACCAATCAACCAACCAATCAACCAACCAACCAACCAACCAACCAACCAACCAACCAGTCTCTCAGATGTTGAATGTCCAGTTTTGACTGAAACTGTCAAAACCCACAGGGAGATGAGAGGCTGTAAAGTTTTCTGTCAGATTCATACACACACAAGAAACCTGGAAATATTCACCTGCAACCTACATTTTAGCATATATTTTTTAAAGATATGACTCAAAACAATTAATCAATTATCAGATAACATTTGCTGCGTATTATTATTCAATTGATTAGCTAATTGCAACTCTTAATTTTTCATGCACTGAATAATCAATCAATAACAACTGTCAGATGTAATGAGAATATTTCACATTAGCTCCTTTCCAACCAGGTAGCCTACAACCTTTAAATCTAAAACTTTCTGATGAGAGATGTCTGATTAAGAAAAATTATAGATGACATATTTTTTTCAGAATAGTTATTATATCTTTTGCTCAAAAAACCTGCGTTATTTTACTTTCTGTAACACAGGCTTACGTACGGGCTACTTGAGTAAAGAAGTTTGATTCTTCTCGGGCAGAAACGGTTTGAGCTTTTCAATCAGAGTCCTCGTCTTGTGTCATACCTAGTTTGTGTTACTGAAGGCACGCCCTGCAAACTGTCAACCCCGTCTGCACACTTTGACCCAACAACACGATTGAGAAATATGATGTGCATCCTTATAATTCAGTCACACACGGGGACATCTGACAAATCAATGTTACGTCTATTATTAGATACAGTTATTTCCCATTAGAGTCTAAATTCCTCTTGGGAAACGAGCTCAAAGCTGCACAACTAGCTACGTGAAGGTGGAAAACAAAAGCAGCTGATCTGAGTGCCTCAGACTGAGCTTAAGCTTTTTTTTTTAAAGAGAAAGACTGTGTGGCATGTTTGGCTTTTGTCAGCCTGAATATGACCAGATCGTCTGGCAGGGCAGCCGTCGTCAACCTGCATCCTCAGAGATACATTCAAGTAGTCTAATTACCACATTCAAGAAGTCTAATAACCAGATATGTCCTTGTCTAAGTGGCTGCACTGGCACATCAGAAGACTTCACATGTTTGTACATTTAATAATAGAGAGCCTCAGACTCTGTTATAGCAGAAATGAGAGTCCTTAATGAGGCTCAAACATGAACACAAGCCTATTTTCCTAAAGGTATTTGTTCCATCATGTCTGTTAGTAACATTCATTAGCACTTTCTGTCTGTGTCTAGACCTGTTCCAGTACAGAAACACCCTTACGGCATGTTCTTTTCCCCAACACTGAGTGAACACATCACCACAGAGGAGCTGCAGCAGATTTTCGATCATTATTTTAGCAGCTTGCATTTGAAAAACCCTTAATTTACTTCCAGCGCTGCTCTGCTGAAGTGTCCATGAGCAGGAACAACTGATCCTCTGGCTGCAGCTCCAGAAGGTGTTGTTGTTGCACTTGTGTCTGTTTTTTGAGCTCTGATCTTCCTGTGATGTGTTTTACAAGAGAAAACAAAACAAAACAGGAGTCAGTGAAGTGATAGGCTGCTGCTGACAGCGAAGAATGTCCGAATGGTGCCAAGCAGGTAGCAGAGAAAAGTACGCAACAATATAAACAAGTTAAGATCATGTATGCATTGCATCCTTTTGCTGCTGGTGTGTGTGAAATATGGCACAAATATTTCTGCAGAGAGACAAAGACCGAGGGAGTGTGATGTGCTATAACGTTAAGTGTCGGACTCAACAGGAAGTCCCTCGCGTCCGGCTCAGCCTCAGCCTCCAATCCAACCAGATAACCCGTCCCAGCCGCAGCCAGGCCTCGTCCCAGAGGAGCGGGGGCCTCCTCCCTCCATAAACACCATCCAGCCGCGGCGTGGTGCCCGTCTGGCTGCTGCGTCCACGCCGACTGGGTGTGACCTCGATCAGACAGGAGCAGAAATGTCTATAACTTTAATTATTTTAGAGCTATTATCAGGTGAAAAACAAAAGAAAAGCAAACAACATTACAGGAAAAGCGTCTTTCCTGTCATGCGTAATGAGGTTTTTTATTTATATATATTGATCATATCACAGTTTTAAGGTAAAGGTCAGTTTCAGTTTATTTTATTGACCAGTGCAGTCCAGTGCAGTCCTTTGTGGAAAGGTTTGCCTGCAGCTATTTCCGTGTCACTGACTGACTTGTTTGGTTTTCCGCAGCGCTGCTGTAGAGATGTTTTTACAATTTAACCGTCAAATGCAATCAGTTTATAATATGCTGAAAAGACAAATACCTGACTGCTGTTGCATCCAGACTTTGATCTTTATGACGTAGAGATAGTCCCAGTTGTAGAGCAAGCATCACATGTGTCTTTTGAAACAGGATTTTAGAAGAAAAACAGTGGAAAAACATGTAACCCAAATATTTTTATGCATCAGAGAACCTGCCAAAGGTTTATTATTGTGTATGTAGGCTGTCACCATCATGAAATATCAGTTGAAAATTAATTGCCAAGCAAATTAATTGCAAATTAATGATTTCATTGTATCTTTATGATCATTTTATTCCACTATTGTAGTATAAGCCTAAACATATATCTTATGAAGAAGAGGAAGAAGAGCCATTTATTGGCTTTGCAACTAAATCCATGTTAATGTCAGAAATTAAGTGCCTAAGTGTGACATTTCTGTTCCAGCTGTTTATACAGATGAAGAAAATGTAAACATTTTTAATCATTATGCAAAATTATAGCGATCAGCTCAAATAATTGGCAGTAACAAGGCGATTATGTAATATTTGTGACAGGCCTATGTATTATCATCATGGCTGAAACGTGGCCCTGCCTGGACACACCTGCTGCAGCTGAGACTGTTTACTTTAACAGGTGTTTTACATCTGGACAAACTTTTGTGCGTACACTACAGTCATGAAACTTTGTCAATCATTTCCAATTGCTTATAAACTCTATGAAGTCTAATTTAAAATGAAAAGACAGTTAAAGCTGTTAAAGATGTACGTCGTTTATTGAAGTAAGATCAGAAACAGAATCTAATATAAATAAGATGTACAAAAGATACAAGGTAAACATACCTTTTAACATCTAACATCTATAACATCTAAAACATTGTTAGTATCTAAATAGGAACAAGCATGAAATTCACAGGCTGGATTCCTCTTTCTTCATATACACATACTAAGTGATCAAAATATTTCCTCACACGCTTCACCAGGCCGTGGCTTTAGTTTGCTGGATTCTCACTTGTGTTTTATTCTGTCACTTTGTTTATACAAACTGTGGTGAATTAAGTGAGACGACTTGTCAAAAGCAGCTGTTTTTTTCTTATTATTAATCGTGGACGATGCAGCCGAGCAGAGCAAGAGCGTTTTAAACCTGACACTGCCTGACTCTGTGTAAATACAGATCATTAACACTTTAATCTGCAGCAGCTCAGTCGTCTCTTCTCCTGTAAATGAAACAGTCTCTCTATCTCTCTTTATTTCTCTCAGGGGGAAAAAAAAGAAAAAAACCAATGACTGTGTTGTTTGTAAAAACCAGCGGCTCTGTTGTTGACGCTGATGCTTCATGAGCACTTGGCTGAGCCTGATAGGAATTATGTAATTAACGATGGCGTTGTCTTCCTCGCTTCTGAGAGGTCACATATTTCCTCCCAAACAAGACATCGCTTTGAGTCAAAGAAGCGTGTCTCGGTCTAACTGAGGGTCTATTGTTGTGCTCCCTAATTAGACAGCAGACCTCAGAAAAACTCCAGGCCGGCCGCTTTATTTAGGAAGCAAAGCTGATGGAGAGGAATTTGTCTGAGGGGAAATAATAAAGAATAATAAAGAAAGAGCACAGATTATTATTAGTATTAATATTATTATTACAACTTTTATTTAAACTCGGAAATATATTGAGGACTTGGAGCAACCTCATTTACAATATAGCCGAGACAAAACACAAAACATTTTAGGACAAGACAAAACACAAAACATATCCGAAATACCAAAAAGTAAAAGATAAAAATTGAAAACAGAGAAGTCTAGAGTTAAAAACAGGAGCAGCTGGAGGTGAAATAAGATGCAGTTATGGATTTAAATTGTCCTAATGATAGAAGTGTGGTAAGTTTCAGATGGTTTTGCAGATTGTTCCAGGTTGCAGGTGCAACAGTATAAGAAAAACTGAACTTTATAAATTCAGTGTTAACAGAGGAAACCTGCAGTGTGAGTCAGTCCTTTGAACGTGCATGATAGAGACTTGCATTAAAAGATACTAAAAGAGATAATATAGGATTGTTATGGTAAGAGCCCAATGAGATCTCTATCTATCAGATAGATGCACATGAGTCATGTAAACCCAGGAGACACTCGTGCACGGTGCTGCAGGGTTTTTATGTGCTGTCTCTCTCTCTCGGCTCAGGTCAAAGTCTGGTTATTGTCTCTCCACGGCTCCAAGAGTTGTTTATACGTAAGGTGTGGCTCTGCAGTCACTTTGCCTCTTGTTCACCTGCTCGCCGCTCACAGAAAGCGCACGCCCATTTGCCTACAGTTTGAATAATATCTGGGCTGCGGTCGTGCTAACAAGCCACACACACATACGCAACACACACACACGTCTTGTTTTTGTTTTGCAGGTTTTCAGGCCGGTTTGCGCCTCCATGTCGCTGCTGCCAGACATTTTTTTTTTAATCGGGGGTGGGGGGGGGGGCGGGGGGATTAGGAGAAACAATCTCATTTGTTGGAGCTTGAGCCGGCCGGTTGTATTAGCTGAGCTCCTGCGCCCACTTCCTCGATGGAGTAAATAAGTAGCAGGCAAAGCAAAGGGTCAGGTGAAACTACGCCTGAGGCCACACACACTGCTGTTTACTGTCACACACTGCAGCTTTATCACTTTGTCGTCTCTGTAAGAGCAGAAAAAAGTGTTAAACATACAGTTATTGAGCTACGGTCTAATATCTATTGTACTTTTTTCATTAACAATATGCTTTATTTATTTCAGACTAACTAGTCTAGTGCAGGGGTTCTCAACTAGTCTCATTCTGGGACCCACACTTTCCCATGGTCATTAAGTCGCGACCCACTTTTATAGAATTCAAACCAATATTTTTTTTTTTAAGCCTTTAAAAACTCATTTTGCTCTTTATTGAGCAAAGTGCATTTCAGAGCACATGAATGAAACTGAGGAGGACCATGACAACTGCATGTACGGAAGTGAATAAAAAAATATCAAACTGCACAAAATGAAGACCAACAAAACAATATATTTGACTTCTAATGCATCTCTGCATTCAGAGCATGTTCACAAAAGTGAATAAATATCAAATTGTACAAAATAAAACCCACAAAACAGAACAAGATTCACTGCATTCAGGCCACGTTAATAAGAAAGTAATATCTTTGCATTCAGAGCAAATGGAGCAAATAATAAGAAAGTGAGGAGGACCATTACAACTGCATGTGTTCACGTGTCTCGTGCCTTTCAATATAAGTTATTTTTCAAAATAAAAGACATGTCCAACATCAGGTGTGCATTAAATATTATTTACTTTTTTGACCAGCTGTCCGCGACCCATCCAGAACGGGTCTAGACCCACTTTTGGGTCCTGACCCACCAGTTGAGAACCACTGGTCTAGTGTACACGAACTGATGAAGCCACTTGGATAAGGGGCAAAACGTCTTCAAAGACACAAACCAAGCCTAGAAGTATCCTTTAATGTTTGTATTGTAAAATAGATATAAACCTATACAATCTAATGCAGTTCAGTGTGATGGCTCGTCCACCTGTTACATAGTTTATAATGAAGTTTTTAAAGATGTGTTAATTCAGCTGGACTCTACTGACCTGAATTAGTGAATAGAGTGTAAATATTACTCCCTCCTCATGGTTGTAATAACCTGTAATAAATGTGCAGTTAATAATAATACCGCCTTAACTGTGTCAACCAAAGCCAGAGTCATTCAACGTCATTGTCTCTTTGTAAAGGTAGAATTTATGGCTGACGTTGATGTTGGAAGTTACATAACATGAGATAACACGTAATACACGGGGACCTAAGTCGTTCATTTTGTTTGTTTATAGTTAAAAGATTTCTTGAGAATCATGAACGTAACTTTTAAAGAGGTGATAATAAAAAAATATCTCAATTTTCCGCTGTGAGTTGATACAGGACAATATTATAATTCAGCCTTTTGTCATTTTACAGATGGAAACAACAACAAATCTCATAATTAGCTTATTATTCATATGAATTTCCTGATTTATTGTTTCGTTAAAGTCTAAAAAAAAATGTCCATCACAGGTTTCCATGGAGATGTTAAATTCTTTTGACAGTATTCAGATATTAAATGTCGTTAGTTTTGCCAGTAAATCGAGTCAATTAAATATTTTCTCATCATTAATTTGTCAGTTGATTAGTTGATTATTTTGTTTTATCAAAAAGGACCCCTGTGGTTTCCCAGGTTTATTGTTTCTACAGTATAGTGGCATATTCCTACTTGGTAGAAAAACTATTGGACCAAATTATTTCATTTGATTTTTTTTTTTTAACCATTATCTCAATGATTTTTTTTTTATTACCCGAGATGAGTCACTTATTGTCTTGTGTGTACAAGCCAGAGTGTTAAGCCAGTGTTATATTACATTAGCGCCTAATAACATGCTGTGAAAGTGTCCTGCAGCATGATTTCAGAACATGTATTTACTGGTAATTGCACTTATTACACATGTGATGAGAGAAATTGAGAATCAACTTTCCCTGTTTGCAAAAAAACCCGGCGGCTGCAAGATACAAATGTGTGAAGCAGCAGCAGAAACAGACCCCAGGTGTGTGTGTGTGTGTGTGTGTGTTCATTGCTGACTGGACTGCAACTGGTTTTATAGTGATTTAAGTGGTTGTTTACCAGCAGTGATGCAGAGGAAAGCGTTGCCACGGCACCACGGCCCAATGAACAACAACAACAGCAACAACAGCCGAGTGATTTCAGTTTTTTTACGTTGTTTTCTCCGTGGGTCGATAAGATGGTTAGAGACAAACAAGAAAACTAATCTGATCGTCTGCTGTGAGAGTAAAACGGTAGAGATATAAATGAGTTAGATGAGTCTGACCACTATGTTACCATGGAAACGTCCTGGCAGACTAGCCTGGTGCAGTTTTTCAGGATAAACCAGTGTTACAGAGTAAATCACCGCCTTTTTCCTTCGAAAGTCTTGGTTTTTTTTACTGCTGATCTCTGATCATGCATTTGCGATGGATACTTAAAGGGATAATTCAACATTTTGACAAATTGGTCCATTGCCATAATCCCTATAGTCTTAGCAGTATAGGTTCGTTACCTTTTAATTGTCGTTGCAAGCTATTTTTAGAACGGCGGAGCAGAGCTGTGAGCTGCTCAGAGCTACGCTACGGAGGCTCATGGGATTTCTTGGTTTCCCTCATCAAATATACACAATCCAACAACTCCAAAACGCTCTGGTGGACAAGTTGTGACCTGCACATTCACCACGTTATGAGATAATAACACAACGTTACGAGACAGAGTTGTTTTAGCCGAAAAACTGCCCCCGATGGAAACGCACATCAGCGGTTTTGCATGAATTTACCTCTAAAACAACTCTGCTGTGTAACGTTGTGTTATTATCTCATAGCGTGGTGAATGTGCAGGTCACAACTTGTCCACCAGAGCGTTGTGGAGTTGTTGGATTGTGTATATTTGATGAGGGAAACCAAGAAATCCCATAATGAGCCTCGGTAGCGTAGCTCTGAGCTCTGACCTGTGTGTGTGTGTGTGGATAAAGATTATCCCCTATAGTTCACAATAAGCCCGTTCTTCTCTGTCTCACCTTTACTCAACTGTCATTCCACGAAGCCTCACATCCGCACTTAGGTAAATGATTACTCGGGTTTTAAACGCTGATGAATGTGATACTGATTTCCTGTTTAAAAAGTCAGTCACGCCACAACACACACCGCTGACATCAGCAGCACTGCACCTGTCACCTGCTGAAACACCCAGCAGCAGATGAAACGAGTAGGAGTGGGGGGAAATCATTGTTTTGCAGAGCGTCTGTCTCTCTGTGCTCCTCCCGGTGTGATATTGTGTTGAATCCGTCCAACCCTCTTTCTTTTCTGACATTTAAAAAAAGAGCAGTTGAAGAGGCTGTAAATGGACAAGCAGTTCAGTTGCCAAAGAAACAGGTTTCCCGAGTTTTTAGTCACCGCTGCTTCAATTCACTCTAATTATCTACCTTCACCTGGTGCCTACCTACACACACATGCACACACACACATACACAGAGGCAGATCAATGTGTTCTCAGATTTAGCTGAAGAACCTGTATGATTGTAATATTGCATAATAATATAATATATATATATATGTGTACGTATAAATAATATCGCCTGCTTGACAAATCACTTTCATTTTGTTTGAGCTGCAAATTATTTTTCAGAGCTGCTGAACTACTTGCACCTTCCTGGAGGGATCAGATCTGTAATTGCAGCCGAGTGGTTTTGTAGCTTTGTGCTCTGGTGCAGTGAGAAAGTATTAGTTAAAAAAAATAATAATAATACTGCTTAGGAATTTGAGTAGGGTTGCAATGAGTCTGGTAATTATTGACTAATCTGTTAATTATTTTTTTTAGATTCATAACTAAATCACTAAAGCTGTTTATCATAGTTTTACAGAGCTAAAGTTCATTGTGTAAGATGAATGTAACGTAGTGTTATGTTATGTTATGTTATGTTAAATGAGAACAAGCAGCATCAAATTCTCACATTGTGGTGAGATCAAAATGATTATTTTAAAATAAAGAGTGATGCTTTAAAATCAGAAAACGACTGGTTTTCTCCAGGGAATTGGTTTTGCAAAGATAAGGTTAACAACACTCACTCCTTTACCAGTGTTACGCTAACAGGAAGTATTCAGATCATTTTGCTTACGTACATGTAAACGCATTGTAAATTAGGCCACAATGCAAAAATACACTCCATTAAAGATAAAGTCCTCATAAACCTGCAGTAACTGACTGTTCGGCCAGTGGGTTAATATGATGAGCAGCACACAAAGGAACATTATCGTCTTTTATTTATATTCATTACGATTCTGTGTAAAATAAATCCAATATTCACCTCCTTTTAGCTCTGTTGTTGGTCTCCACCTCTTCCTTCCCTGCTTTAAATGACCTATTTAGAAGTTTTGCTATTGCTGCAAAGCCCGTGTTAGCATTTACAGCTGTTTACTGAACAGTGTAGAAGAAACTTTGCAAGTTGGCATCAAACGTCAGTCCTTTACTCACCTATAGTACGCTTGGTTACGCACACACCTTTGGTGACGTTTTGCTGGTGCAACGTACATTTGCATATAGTGTGCAAGCATGTATTAAGTGGCCAAGCGTGCAGGCAGGGATACAGTATTTAGAAGCTATCGGGACATACTTGACAAGTGCAGCCTGTCATTTAAGTGTCATTGTGCACACTAGCACAACTAAATGTGTAAGCCCAACTCCGTAAGAAAAAAAAGGAAAGAAAAACACAGAGCAGGATGAAAAATTATAGTGAAAAGTTATAATCAATAGAGAACATTCATTATTATGTGATAACAGCTCAAAATGATCAGATGTAAAAGTAAACAAAGCTTAAAGAGAACAAAACTGGAATAGATAAAAGAATATAAAATATATGAGATTAAAAAGTTAAGATAGTCAAATTCATTTTATTGAAATTTATTCAATGGCATTTCCCAAACAGGCCCTCTGTTAGCATGCTAATCATCATCCAGCCCCGGCCTGTGTCATCACTTTCCGATAGCGACTCAGCATCAACTCAAATCTGCCCTGAAGAATCAGCGTTGCTCAGACTAGAGGTGTATCATCATCATCGCCTCTTGGATTACAAAGTCAAGCAACAACCACATAGCTACACCTGCACAGAAAACTTAACAAATAGCTTCTTTAAAGTGTCTAAATTGGGAGTAATCCTCATGGAGGATGTTAGTTGTTGATATACTATATGCAATACTAATCTGTAGTCACGTGTTATTTGTTAAAAAGTGTAGAAATATTGATGTAAATATGTGGCTCAGAAGTCGGTGTGTTTTGCTCCGTCCACCTCTGAGCTTTGATAAGTTAATGTGGAGCAAACGTTTGATGTTTGATGTGATAAACCACATGGTCACCTGCTGAGTCCTAATATATTAATAATATATCACATCTCCTCATCAGTGGAGTTGGTAAATTTAATTACAGTGTAGACAGTTTCCTCCCTCATTCAGTGTGTGACGTTATAATTGATAAAATGTAATACTTTTTATGAGGGTTGAACAAATTGATCGTCTGTTTAAGTGAGAGAAAAGTATTAGGTAACCCTTTTCTTTACAGGTTGCTAATTGATAATTTCAAGAAATAGCCAAGAAATATCAATTCATTGTGTAGTAATGTCAAGAAATAGCCGAGAAATAACGGTCAATTTCATAGAAATTTCATGTTTTACATAAAGACAAAAGATCACATATGTTTTTCATGCTTTGAATTTTTTGGGAAAGGCCAGAATTTTTCTCCACTAAGTCCTGCCAGTGACCAATATTTCTGGGCTATTTCTACACAATCAATCGTTATTTCTTGGCAATACAGTATTTCTCAACATTACTATGAAATTGACCATTATTTCTAGGCTATTTCTAGACATTATGACACAATTAATTATTATTTCTTGGCTAAATCCTGACATTATCACATAATTAGCGGCCTGTAGCTAAATAAAAGTGTTACCTAATACTTTTCTCTTACTTAAACAGACGATCAATTTGTTAAACCTTCATAATAATCGGCTCTAGGGATGTCACGATTACTTGTTTGCACAATTAATCAATTAATTAATTGATCGTAAAGATTCCTAAATACCGTCACTTTCACAAAAATTTCATGTTGGAACGTTATTGGCAGATGTGGCGCAAAAATAAAGTTAAATGCACAGATACTGGTGGTCCATTTAACTAATGTAACATTGAATTGGTAGGAATTTAAATGTTAGCGTGTCATTTATAATAAAAACATAAAGCAAAACAAAACAAAAAACGATTAAAATAAACGCAAACATTTGGTATAGATGACAATTTATGACCTGAATATTTCAAATGTTTCCCCTGTGGATTAAGAATTGGTCATACAGTAATAGATACTTGAAATATTTTGTGTAAACAGTGAGTGTTGTAATTATATTTTGACTATATTTGATTTTTTTACACATTCATAGTGTTGTGAAATTAATTAATGCATAATAATCGTGATAATCGTAACACCGTGATTATTTCTCTGACAATAATCGTACCAAGAAAATTTATAATCGTGATGACATCCCTAATCGGCTCTATATACTCAACTTATTTATTTACATTCATGTCGTGTGTTTGTGTTTGTGTTTGTCCTTCTGAAGCTCTGACCCGTGAGCTGCAGCTCTGCCACCGGTGATGCTGCTGAACAGATTGCAGAGCCTCTCCTCTCACTTGCCCTTGTCTGTGTCGTAGCTAATCAGTTTTTCGTTCAGTGTGTGTTGTTGTCGTCAGTGGGAGGTGTAGTAGTCTGTCTGTGTGTGTGTGTGTGTGTTGGCTACACCCGGCCGGCTGTGTGAACGCGCTGTGGCTGTCGGCCCAGCAGGAGGAGAAGAGAGGAGAAGAGAGGAGAGCTGAGAGCTGAGTTGCAGAGAAGAGAAGCGGCTTAATGCAGTCGGCCGCCTTGGAAACCGGGTGTAGGCGTCCACTGCTGTTACTCCCACTCACTCCTGGGTAATGCCCTGGCCTGGAGGTGTTGGTGTGGGGAGGGAGGAAGGGAGGAAGGGAGGGAGGGTCTGTTATTATGGAAAAACAAAAGAGGAGACCGCACACTTAAGCTCCCTTTATGTGATTTTATTTAGCACAACGTCATCCAACAATATCAGCAACGTTTCGAGTGTAGGCTACTGCTCTTCTTCAGACTAACTCATACATACATACAGGACGCCACGTTTTTGGGTCACATGATGAGTCACATGATCAGGGAAATATTATATCACCAGTAAAAGCCCTGTGGCAAGTAGAAAAGTAGAAAAGGACATAGAAAATATACACATATACAATATACCAGTGTTTCTCAACTGGTGGGTCGGGACCCAAAAGTGGGTCGCGGACCCGTTCTGGATGGGTCGCAGACAGCTGGTCAAAAAAGTAAAGAATATTTAATGCACATCTGATGTTGGACATGTCTTTTATTTTGAAAAATAACTTATATTGAAAGGCACGAGACACGTGAACACATGCAGTTGTAATGGTCCTCCTCACTTTCTTATTATTTGCTCTGAATGCAAAGATATCAGTTTCTTATTAATGTGGCCTGAATGCAGTGAATCTTGTTTTGTTTTGTGGGTCTTTATTTTGTGCAATTTGATATTTATTCACTTTTGTGAACATGCTCTGAATGCAGAGATGCATTAGAAGTAGGGCTGTCAAACGATTAATTTTTCTAATCGCGATTAATCGCATTTTTTCCATAGTTAACTCGCGATTAATCTCTATTAAAAATATTATATATGGCGCTTTGGACTTTCAACACTCCAAAGTGTTATAATCTCTAGACAAACAACTTTTAGACCAGACCTAGCAGGCCTACCTAATCATGATGCATGATGCATGAAACTCACACAGAATTGAAACGAATTGCATCCAGTGGAAATTGCCTGTTAGTTGCTACACCTCTGCCTGGCCATGTGCATTTGTTGACAACAGAAGCCGTCAAAAAATCAATACATCGCCACTTGCATTTGTTGACAACAAAGCCGTCAAAAAATCAATGGATGGAGCTGTGGATATATGTTAGACTGTGTATATTTGTGTAGCAACCAACTTGAAGGTGCCTTACCGCCACCTACTGGACTGGAGGTCCCACACTCCAGTCCTCCAGTCCAGCAGACAGAGGACAAAATGGGCCGCGATTAACCGCGATTAAAAAATTTAATCGCGTTAATTTTTTTAATTAATCTCATCGCGATTAACGCGTTAACTCTGACAGCCCTAATTAGAAGTCAAATATATCGTTTTGTTGGTCTCCATTTTGTGCAGTTTGATATTTTTTTATTCACTTCCGTACATGCAAAATGAGTTTTTAAAAGCTTTAAAAAAAAAAAATCTTGGTTTGAATTCCTTAAAAGTGGGTCGCGACTTAATGACCATGGGAAAATGTGGGTCCCAGAGTGAGACTAGTTGAGAACCCCTGCAATATACAGTAATATGTCAAAATACAAAGAACTCCATAATTTAAACTAAATCGCAAAAAAAAGCACATAAAGGGAGCTTGTTTTTGAGGCCAGCACCTTTTTGGATGTGCGCGACCTTTCTACTTTTTGTAGGGTCTGTTATGGGAAAAAGAAAGGAAGAGAGCGGCATCAGTGCAGCTACAGTAGTACAACCCCCTCTCCTCCTCTCCTCCTCTCCTCCTCTCCCTCTCCCTCTCCATCCTCTGTCCTCCAGTTTCTCCCTCCTCCTCCTCCTCCTCCTCCTCCTGCAGTGGCCTCCTCTCTCTCCATTATAATCCCATTCTTTATTAGTCTGGTATCCCAAGGCAACGCATGAGGCCTACTTACTGTGTGTCCGTAAACAGCGCCAGGAAAAAATAAAAAGCCCCCCCTCCGCCCTCCCAAACAAGGCAGTCCCCTCGATCGCAGCCAGCCGGACGGAGTGACTGATTGGTGCACAAAGGTCATCGTCCTCCTGGTGAAGCAGCACGATCCAATCCCTCCTGCACCCGGAAGTCAGACAGCTACATACAGTAATAATCCTGGCTCGGTATTTTCTCCAAGCCCCTTTCTAGGAAGCTGGACTCACAGTTACTTTTACTTTATTTGTTTGTTTGAATGGGACAGTGCTAGGGTTGCAAAGGGGTGGAAAATTTCCAGTAAATTTCCAGAAACTTTCCATGGGAAGTTAATCTGGGGAATTTTGGAAATAATCCAAATTGCTAACCCTTCCATGGGAATTATGGAAATTAATGCGAATCATGGAAATGTATGGGAATTATTGGGAATTTATGGGAATTAACTGGAAATTGGGGGTAATTAATTTAAGCAAACTGTATCATATCCAAACATAAATGTAAATATTTAGTTGTGTCATAAGCAGACATCCATGCAAAATAATACAATTAAAAAAACACATTTCAACAGATTTCACACAATTAGAAGAGGGATGCATGACTTGTGTTGTTTACATCCTCATCATCATGTGCATATCTGAGTAGATTTTATCTGAGTCGCACGTTTGATAAATGACAGTTAAAGTGGAGCTTGTAAACGTCCTGTTAATGTGGTGTAACTGTTCTGTCCAGGTGAGTTGGAGCTGAATAAATGATTCACAGCCAGCCCAGTCTCCTCCTCCTCTTCGTCCTGGGTTTCACCCTCGTCGTCCCCTCTGTCTGTTTTAAAGTGCTGGTGGTAAATCTGGCTTCTTGTCGTGTATCGAGTTCTGTTCTGGCCGATCGCATTTCCTTCTCCCGTGACCTGCCAAGAAAGAAGACGGACGGCCGCGGCAGCCGCAAAGGTGTGAAGCCAGATTTCTGCATTTCTGGCACAGCAGCAAAGGTCAACCCCCCCCCCCCCCCCGGCTAAAAACAAAAAAACAAACAGACGGGTGACACCCTGCACATAACTGCATAACTTAGCCTGTTGCAATCAAGACAGAGCTCCCAGATGATTCCTGCATTTAGCTCCGTGACGCAGCACTTATTTTTGAATCCGGCTTCGTTTTCACACCGAGACTGAAAACACATTCTTCTTTTTCTTCTTTTGATTGTGTTTAAAACTGACAACACCACCACCACCCATCCCCTTCCATAAAACACTGGACAGTCTTAAAAGTACTTTCAGTCACAGATACAGACTCCCCCGCTGCTCAAGAGAGCGATATAAACATTCATTCATACCCACTGCAATACAGCTGTACAACTCCTCAATCTGATTAATTAATTCAGTCACCATAAGCATCCTGGACCCAGCACTTCTTTAACTTCTTAACTTTTTAACCTTCTACACGCATCTCGTATTCATATATTGATTTCTTTTTTTATTCTGGGTTTTAGTACGCTATGTGTTTTTATGTCTTCATGTATTTTTACTCAGTGTTTGTGATCTGTGTTGTTGTCTGTGTTGTCTTGCTGCTGCTCTGTGACATTTTGAATTTCCCCTCGGGGATTAAAGCAGAAGTAAGCGATATTTTTGTGTTAATATAAGTCTTAAATAGTTGTATCTTCCGACAGCAATCACTTCTATAGAGTGTTTGGTCTGTAACACGGGTCTGTCAGTCACTCTGCTCTGCTCTGAGCCGAGGAGAAAACTTTTCTCGTATCCTACAAGTTTTATCCAATGAGGAGAGAGAACGGCATAAAGGGGCAGTCCTCTCTGTGTGTGCAGCCAAGGGATGCGCGTGAATGTGGTGACGTAGGGACGAGGACCAATAGATCCATGACGAGGGCGGGGGCTGCTAACTCCATCGGCTGACAAGACGTTATGGTGCGTTCAAGGCAGCCCGTAACTCGTGTTTTTCCGACCTGTGAAGTGGTACCAGTTCGATCTGGTACGAGTTCACTGGTCAGAAGTTACGAGTGGCCGTTATAGTGACTTTCACAGGTAAAACAGGTCGGAGAAACACGAGTGGGTTGCCTGGAACGCTACAAAGTCGTAAGTCGTGACTTGAAGCTGTAATTTACGGTTTCAAAAGCCTGCCTGGAACGCAGCATTAGCCAAAACCACCAGATCGCTTACTTCTGCTTTAAATAAAGTATTTCTAATTTCTAATTTCTAAAAGATAGCAGATCATCCGAGGTGTTTTGTCTTTTCTCTTTCATATCTGTTAACGTCCTGTCTGTGTGTGTGCATCTGCTAGATCCTGTTCTGCACCCTGAACACCCACAAGATCGACATGGAGAAGCTGCTGGGGGGCCAGATCGGCCTGGAGGACTTCATCTTCGCCCACATCAAGGGGCTCAAGAAGGAAGTAGAAGTTTACAAATCTGAGGACGCCCTCGGCCTCACCATCACCGACAACGGAGCGGGCTACGCTTTCATAAAGGTGAGGAGGACAGAGAGAGGGGACATGATCTCAACGAAAGAGACAAAGAAAGAAAGGGAAGAAGCTAATTTGGTTGTGGTTTTGTGGTTTGGATTTCACAAGATGTTCGACTGAAGTTTTGGTGCAAATTAACACAGGATAGCAAAAGATTCATCCTTCCTGTGATGTGTTCAGATCAGATCAGATCAGATCAGAAAAACTTTATTAATCCCTGGGGGGAAATTGAAATGTCAAAGCAGCCACAACAAACAACAGAACAAAAACTAAGAAAGAAAGAAAGAAAGAAAGAAAGAAAGAAAGAAAGAAAGAAAGAAAGAAAGAAAGAAAGAAAGAAAGAAAGGCAGTGCAAAAAATAAAAAATGAAGAAATATAAATGTAAGTATAAAAAGGACAGTACAACTATTAACATTGGCACTAATTTGATAATCAAAGGAGAAGGAAGAGCGCGCACACAAAAGAAGAAAAAAAGTCTGGAGGTGCTCGGCAAACGATTTAAAAAGAACAAGAAGTCAGCAACACTCAGTGTCCTTCTTGTTCTTTTTACTAATTTGATAATATCTTGTAAATAAGTTTTTATCAGGTAGAAACTACAGATGAAAATTAGCCTTTTAGCTAACTCGGGTACATTTACTTTTGTTTTTTACAATGTTTTATTGATGCCCCTTTTCAAATAAACTAATAAATAAAGAAATAAATAAAAGAAAGGTGCTGTGTTCCTATAACCAGGGCCGGCCCCTGGCATAAACACTGTATGCGGTTGTTTAGGGCCACAGCCGTTAGGTGGGGGGCCACATGATCAGAAAGGTACCGGGGTTCGTCAAGTCATTTAAACATCCTGAGGTCTGCACGTGCACGCTATGAGCTTTATGTAATTTGAAGTCAATATTCAGCTTCTTTTATCTCACATTTGAGACATTTGGTGAAAATAGAACGGCAGAATGACAACATTTGTGCTCAAAAAGCAATCTTACAAAATTTCATTTTAGACTTGTTTTCTACACTTATCTATTACTGTATTCATATCCTATTTCAAGCACCAAAACAGTTCATTCTCATGACTGAAGGTGTGTTTTCACAAGGGATTTGAAATTTTTCAAAAAGCAGACCTCTAATTTCCAGCATTTGGCCTAAATTATTTCTTTCTACAGTGTTCTAGGACAAATTGGCCTCAGTGTGCTTACAGCGGAGGTTCTAATATTTAGACATAAAACACTTGAGTATTGTTACATCTGCAAGTATCTTAAAAAGATAAATTTAAGAAAGTATGTAAAAGTCGAGAAAATGGCCTCAAACCTCAGAGGGCATAAACACGTCTGTATTCAGTTTTAACCAGTGATTTGGTGTTTGCGCTTAGAGTGCAGGGCCACAAACAAAAATCTTGTTTAGGGGGCCACCAAAGTCCTAGAGCCGACCCTGCCTATAAGTGCAAAAACAGTGTGTGTAGGTCTGGCCCTGCTGGATGCATTGAAGAGTCACCACAGCTGTAGAGAGAGCGGTTTAGTTTACTCAGTCATTATCAGCTCCATCCAGTTGATTCATTCTTCTCAGAAACTCCCTCATCAATAAAAATGTTTCTATCCATTCATCCGCTCTGATCCCAGGAGATCAGCAGCTCCACACTCGGCTCCGTCTGGCACCAACAATGGTGCCACACAGTGAAAATCACCCATTTTAAATATTTGATGTGGCCACGAACTGACCTGCACTGCTGCCGCACCATTAATGTTTTATCAGCAGTGGTGCAACTCATTATTGGAATAATTTAGTTAGAAATATAAATAAATCTACGATAACGATGAGTGCTGCTGCTGCTTATCACGGGTTACCAGAGTGCAAAGGTGTTGTGTGTGTGTGTGTGTGTGGGGGGGGTTTGTTATGGTGCAGCAACAAATGACAAACTGCTCACATGTGCCATCATGTGACTCTGAGGCTGCACTGCATCCTGACAACCTGACACACACACACACACACACACACACACACACACACACACACACACACACACACACACACACACACACACACACACACACACACACACACAGACACACACACAACAACAACAAAGCCTCAGGTCAGGGCTGTGATGCTGTTGAATGAAGTGAGAAATGACAAAGATGCCGCATCCCTGAGTGGGTTAAACCGAATGTTGAATGTCTGGAAAGTGAAGTTTCTGTAGCTTTAGCTGCATGAACATCCAGCTTCATGCAGCGTCTCATTTACACATTTACACCGTTTTACAGCTGCTCCTGCTCCACAAAATTGACCAAATATGATTATAGGGCAAAATTGCATTTGAAAACTTTATAATTTACTGTAATATCAGACTCGTTTTTAAATGTCTTCATAACTGTGTATCAGCCCTGTTTTCTGCACTGATAAAAAGACGCTGTAGCTCAAGCCGAGTAAACACACGAGCCTCCCACAATGGCGACTGCATTGTTCCCAAGTGTACAACATCATTTGGACAGTCTGCCTTCTCAATAAAAGGGGTTAGTTAACCTATGGAACACTTTACCCACTCACCTGAAACTGGAGACTGACACAAACTCCTTTAACAGAGGATTAAAAGCAAAACAACAATGCTCACATGTATAAATATGGACGTTTTCAGTGTTACTATTTTTACTGTTAGGATCATGATTTCTGTTCGCTCAATCTCCTCTCGTTGATCTTGTGCTCTGTATTTTTTAGTCTGCTACTGTCATGATGTAGTGTCATGCACTTGGTTTTATCTTATACTGTTGATTTATGTTCTGTATTTTTAGATTAGCCGCCTATGGACTGGTGTTGAAAATTAGCACTTGTGCTGAACACACTCAAGCAAAGCATCTGGTCTGTCCACTGGAACAGTCTCAATGTATTTGTGATGTCCATATCAAATAAAATAAACATAACATAACATAATATAGGACAGTACATGAAGCATTTATAGGTGCAGTTTCCATCTCGAACTGGGAAAAAAAAGAAAATGTATTGAAATGAACTATTTTAATGAATTTATTTTATATTATACCCCCCCCCCGGCCGTTCAGTCTGTGGTGCAGATGTTCCTGAGCTGCATTTGCATCACAATTGTGTGCTTTTTTTTTTTTTTTAGAAAAAAAGCTTTAATGGGGTGCTCGTTGGTCGAGTGGTTAAGAGCGAGTCCCATGTTGCAGTGATCACCGGATCAATTCCTGATTGGACTGTGCTGATCTGGACTGTGTGTCATTCCCACAGTCTCTCTCCCCACTTCCCTATCTATCAATTCATACTAATATAATAATATAATATACTATCCTATTAATTAATGCCAAAAATGCCCACAAAATATCTTTAAAAAAAAAAAGAAAGAAAAGAAAGCTTTTCATGTCCCATCCAACAAATAAATCTTATCTGAGCTCTCTGTTGAAGCTTATTTAATAATAATATATTATCTTGTGTTCTGCTGAGTCGAGCGGTTTCACAGCAGTGGACTTACAAACAAGAAAAAAAAAAGATTATATTGGCTAATACACACTCACACACACACACTTGTTTGTTCGCTCTCTTGTTTTGATCTCTGTGCGCCTGGAAAGAAACAACAAACCTCAAACTGACCTCTTTTTTTATGTAGCTCTTTACACTTTCGCTGTCTTTTTAATTCTATATATATATTCGGTAACACTTTAGATTAGGGAACACATATTTACCATTAACTAGGTGCTTATTAATATGCATATACTGTAAGTAGCTTACTAGCTCCTTATTAGTAATTATTAAGCACGTATTAACACCTTATTCTACATAGCCTTATTCTACCTCTATTACACCATGAATTAATATTTTTCCTGATATTAACTCCTAATTATCGCTTATTCATTGTAAATTAATGCATTAATGCTATACTAATTCAGAGTGATAAGGAAGAATTACTGTTCTTGTGCTACTGCCCCTGTACAAGGCCCCAATAATAACCCACTGGTTATCCACACCATTATTCAGAAACAACAATGCATTAATTTACAATGAATAAGCGATAATTAGGAGTTAATATCAGGAAAAATCTTAATTCATGGTGTAATAGAGGTAGAATATGTAGAATAAGCAGGGCCGTTGTATAGGGGAGAAGGGTGATGATAATTCTAGGGGCCCAGCGCCCAGTGGGGCCCATAAAAAACCCCAGTAGTCTAATCTTTGTATGACTGATTTATTCTGCGTAAGACCCTGACTAATACTCATAGTACACTGTAAAAACTCAACATCTTTCCAAGAATATTTGTCTTATTTCTTGTCCAAATGTCTCATTTCTAGCCAAAGCTAATCTCTTTCCACTTAAAATAAGACTCATAACCTAAAAATTAACTTGTTTTTAGATCATTTTCACTGTTTCAAACAAATTTTCACTTGAAATAAGTAGAAAAATCTGCCAGTGAAAGCATGTTTTTGTGCTTGTAATAAGGAAGAAAAACTTGTTCCATTATCAGATTTTTTCTACTTATTCCAAGTGAAAATATGCTTGAAAGGAGTAAAAAGTGTCTAAAAACAAGCTACTTTTAATATGATGTGTCTTATTTTAAATATAATGATATTTGTTTTGACTAGAAATTACATTTTGACCAGAAATAAGACAAATATTCTTGGTAAGATACTTGAGTTTTTGCAGTGTAATGCTGCATTAGCATCAAAACAAAGTAGGCTAAATAATACATGATAATACATACGTAGTCTAAGAAAAAAAAAACTGGAAAAGTTAGAGGGAGGGGCCCACTTTAGTATTCTTTAAGGGGACCAGAATTCCTAGCAACGGCCCTGAGAATAAGGTGTTAATACGTGCTTAATAATGACTAATAAGGAGCTAGTAAGCTACTTATATGCATATTAATAAGCACCTAGTTAATGGTGAATATGTGTTACCATATATTCATGTCATGATGACTGACGACGTCTTGTTTTCCTGCAGCGCATCAAAGAGGGCAGCGTCGTGGACGGGGTGAAGGTGATCTGCGTGGGCGACCACGTCGAGTGCATCAACGGACGCAACATCGTCGGGACGCGGCATTACGAGGTCGCGCGCATGCTCAAAGATCTTCCCCGAGACCGACCCTTCACCCTCAAACTGGTGGAGCCCATGAAGGCCTTCGGTGAGTGAGACGCAGTAGTCCAGTAATTTTAAGCCAAAAAAAGGGGTCAACGTTAAACAAATTGCAACAGAAGCAAACTCAACTGATTTTGTATCCTCAGCATGTCCTGAGTGAGGGAAAAAAAGCCCCGAAGAATCCCATTAGGGGAAAGTTATCCCAAAACATATCCCATTTATACAAAAAAAAAATTTCACGTGAATAGGGTAAAATTTTTAACCTTTAGATATCTCCATGAAAATTACTGAGTTGATTACTTACATTAAGACAAACAAAAAATGTATTACAAGTTTTTTGAAAGTCTTTGTTAACATGAGCAAATTTGCATACATTTGTATAAATTTGCATAAATTCCACCGTTTTGACGGCACATGTGTATATGAAGTTGCTGTGGTGGTACCGGCATGGAAATTGGAATGAGTTGACTCCATCGGTCAACCAACAAGTTGACCACTTTAAATTTCAAGATGACTGCAATTTTTCAAGACAGCCACATCCTTAGTAGAGCAGGTATGACATGAGCCAACAGTGCATAATCCAATTACGTATGGCTAATTTGCATACATACAACACCTGATCTAAACATAGGGTAGAGCAGGTGAAAATGTCTTGTGCAATCTTGTTAACATATAATATGTTAACAAGATTGAACAAGACATTTTTTGACTGTAATATGATATTACAGTTAAAAAACTTAAGGAATGGAACCAATTTAGGCCCATGAGCATTAATCGAGACGGAGCATGTCATACCTGCTCTACTAAGGATGTGACTGTCTTGAAAAATTGCAGTCATCTTGAAATTTAAAGTGGTCAACTTGTCGATTGACCGATGGAGTCAACTCATTCCAATTTTCATGTTGGTACCACCACAGCAACTTCATATATACATGTGCCGTCAAAACGGTGGGATTTATGCAAATTTATGCAAATTTGCTCATGTTAACAAAGAATTTCAAAAAACTTGTAATACATTTTTTGTTTGTCTTAATGTAAGTAATCAACTCAGTAATTTTCATGGAGATATCTAAAGGTTAAAAATGTTACCCTATTCACGTGAACATTTTTTTTATATGCCTAATGGGATATGTTTGGGTGTTTTTCGAAACTTTCCCCTAATGGGATTCTTCGGGGCTTTTTTTCCCTCACTCAGGACATGCTGAGGATACAAAATCAGATGAGTTTGCTTCTGTTGCAATTTGTTTAACCTTTTCTCATAAAATGACTGGACTAAGGACGGAGTTAGAGAGAGAGAGAAGAGTGTAGGCGACACCAACGCTGACTCAGCATTAACATGTTTCTGTCGGGTCGCTGTCATGTTTATGTTCGTTGATGATGAGTCAGCAGAGCAACTGGACGCTGTTGTGATGAAACCTGTTATGATTACGGCTGCATCATCATGAACACAGATCGTATTCACAAGATGTTTGTTTGCTACAAAACCAAACAAGAATCACATCATCATCATCATCATCATGTTTGTGTTTATCAGGGTTCTTATGGATCCTTAAAAAGTCTTAAAAGGCATTGAATTCATTAATCTAAAAACAAGGCCTTAATTGGCATTAAAATGTCTTAAATCAATTTTTCAAAGGTCTTAAAGATGTTAACAGTGGGATTTTATGATTGTAATTTGTCTCAAATCTCAAAATAATTGGTAACATTTCGACATAGAGAAGTTAGTGGCGGCCGTCAACGCTAAATTTCTCTCCGCCACCAGCTCCCGAGTCAGTGTTTTTTTTTTTTCCGGACTTTTTATGCATTTATTTTGAAAGGACAGCTGGAAAGAGACACAATCCAATGTTCATGTAGCAGTCACTTTACCTTGGAAGTGGGTAAAATTGTCCCTATAACCCTATGTAATTGATGTGGTGTTTTTTTTCTGCATTTGTGTTTATTGTGAAGTCGGTCTTAAATTTCATTTCAAGTGGCTTTAAAAAAGTCTTAAAAAGTCTTAAATTTAACTTGGCTTAAGCTGTAGGAACCCTGTTTAATCACAATGAAATTATTATTTTTGATTGATAGAAATGCTTGAGCCCAGGTCGAAAGGCTCCAAACCTGCCAGCGACAACAAGATCGGCACAGGGAGGGGGACGCTGAGGCTTCGCTCCAAAGGCCCAGCTACTGTGGAGGACGAGGTACGTAGTAAATCTCTCTGGGTGTTTCTGGGTAACACGGGCGTTCATTCATTCATTCAAATTGTTGCACTCTGACCATTCTCCATTGTGGATCTGTTGAGTTGAGTCCATGAAGAGGAAGGAAACACACACAGATGAGGCAAAATAAACACGACACGACACAACATGCTGTTAGAGGTTATTTTATTTTACCCAGGACACTATCTCAATACAGTATTATATAGAGCTATGAGGGAGTGGAAAGCCCTTCCTAATTATGTTATACAACAAAGAAATATGGTAAATTTTAAAACAAAATTAAACAAGAGCGTCTGGCTGCAGACCTCCACTGTCAGGGCGCTTCCTTGCAGACCTCCACTGTGGGGACGGAAGTTGATTGAACACATAAATCATATTTACATTATTAAGCCCCAAGAAATAAAGTATGGTCATATGGGAAACTAGAAAATATATGTTCCTCCTGGTATACTCGCTTTTAAGGGTTAGTGAGTTTAACTCAAGTACCGTTAACCACCCGCGGACCTCCGTTACACACACACACACACACACACACACGGTATAGCCAATTTAGTTTTAATTTTATTCATATATTAAGCCCAGCGTTTGTCCATTCAGTGTTTCCTCCGTGAAAGACACACGAGAGAATCCGGTCAATTTTCAAAATAAAACACCGGGAATGACAAACACGTGAGGCCAATGTGTGTACGTTTGTAGCATATTTGTGTTTATTAATCGAAACAGAGCGCGAGAGATGAACACACACACAGTTGAGGGGAGAAGCGCTCGTCCCCCGCCGCCACAGAGTCGTTAATGGTATAACGCGCTCGTTGATAAGTTTCGTTTTTAATGAGGAAAGTTGTAACTGTGTAGTGGAAAGGGGTGCAAAGTAGGAAATTGTAACTGGTTGTGGAAACACTGCTTTACATTGTTTTAACATAAAAAAATAAAAAAATAAAAAAAAATCATCATTCTGAAGGTGTGGCGGCTTTTATTTTGCCGTGGCATGTAGAGGAAACCCTGCCATTATTGACCACTTTTTCCTATTCTTCATGTTAAAAAACTTTACAAATACATGCTTCCGGTTTATTCGCTTTTATTTTGAAAAGCTTCGAATCAACTTCCGTCCCCACAGTGGAGGTGGCCTCACAGTGGAGGTCTGCAGCCAGACCCCTCTCAAATTAAAAGATTATTATTTAACTCGATACATGACCATTTGTTCAAATTTGGTCTGTCGTAAATATTTGTTTTCAGTTTTGGGTCATGGCATCTACAGTAAATGTTTTGTAATGATTCAATGTAGGAGCTTGTAACTTTGATGTTTGGTGTCGTCTTGGGTGTTTTGTGTGTATTTGTATGTATTAAGTACGTGTTTTTGTTTTTTATGTATCAAGCAGGTGTTGTTTATAGTTGGTTTGTATTGTCACTTATGAAAATGAAAGACCGCAGGAAGAATAGCTGCTGCTTTGTAAAAGCTAATGGGGATCTTAATAAACCAAACCAAACCAAACCAAACCAAACAACACATACCGTGATGTGAACGTCCTATTTTCCCCCTTTACAATTGAAATCTGGGAAAATAGGAAACCGGCTGATGACCTAATTGATGGTGAAAATGTTTTGTCAGAAGATAAACAGGAAGACAAAACAATTAACCATCAACTGAACTGAAGCGCTGAGCCGACTTGTTTGTGTGTTTCCAGCCAACAGAGTTCGAGGAGAAGGCCGTGAAGAAAGTGGACGACCTCCTGGAGAGCTACATGGGCATCAGAGACACTGAACTCGGTGAGTGGTGCTAACACGAGTAACACCAACACTAGTGCTGCTACTTCACTGTTTCTCTATGACTCAGACTCATCGTGTCTCCTACATGAGGGAAACACAAAACTTTATCCTATTGTGTAACAGCTGTGGCTCTGCAGGACGGAGCTGCAGAAATATACTGTGGGGTTTGGACTTTAGCTTCTAAATGTTTTGTCCAATTATTTTGTCATGTGTGAAAATGTCAAACCTCAGTTTAGTCCTTGATTTTATTGTTCTCCAACACAAAGATGTGTTTCATATGATCAAAATTCATAATCCCAGGTGTAATAAAAGCAAAGAACGTTGAAACTTCAATAGATTTAACAGGGATCATGCTGTATCTTTCTCATTATTACTTTTTTTTAAACAGTTTATTTGTTGCATTTTCAAGAAAAATACAATGCAGTCTACAGGGGAAGACACAGGTGTAAAGGCTGAAGATCATTAAAAAGAGAGAAAAACTAAAATTAACTAAAACTCTGAAGGTACCAGAGGAGTGGAAATATACAGTATATAAACAAACACGTATAAAGAATCATTAGATACACAATAACAGAAGGGTAAGAGAGAGAGTTGTTTTCGAGGCAAATGCAGTAACTGCCCCAGACGGGAACACGCATCAGCGGTTTTGCATGAATTTACCTCTAAAACAACTCTGTCTGGTAACGTTGTGTTATTATCTCATAGCGTGGTGAATGTGCAGGTCACAACTTGTCCACCAGAGCGTTGTGGAGTTGTTGGATTGTGTATTTGATGAGTTTGATGAGGGAAACCAAGAAATCCCATAATGAGCCTCCGTAGCGTAGCTCTGAGCAGCTCACGGCTCTGCTCCGCCGTTCTAAAAATAGCTTGCAACGACAATTAAAAGGTAACGAACCTACTGCTAAGACTATAGGCATTATGGCAATGGACCAATTTGTCAAAATGTTGAATTATCCCTTTAAGTATCCATCACAAATGCATGATCAGAGATCAGCAGTAAAAAAAAAAACAAGACTTTCGAAGGAAAAAGGCGGTGATTTACTCTGTAACACTGGTTCATCCTGAAAAACTGCACCAGGCTAGTAGTCTGCCAGGACGTTTCCATGGTAACATAGTGGTCAGACTCATCTAACTCATTTATATCTCTTCTTTGTGAGAATCAAACTTGAAAATGTGGATGAACTTGTGTTGTCGTTGCTACTTCAGAGACTTCGAGACCATTTTACTCTCACAGGACCAATTTGCCAACATGTTGAACTATCCCTTTAACCGTTATTGTTGATTTCTGTTGTTTACTTACTTATATTTATGTTGCTGGCACTTGATTATGTTCATGTTATGCAGCATTTTGGTGAACTGAGGGTTGTTTTAAATGTGCTTTGCAAATAAAATTTAACTTTGAGTTGAGTTGTGTCTCTTTCTATTGAGGTTAAAGCAGAAGTAAGCGATCCGGTCGTTTTGGCTAATGCTGCGTTCCAGGCAGGCTTTTGAAACCGTAAATTACACGACTTACGACTTTGTAGCGTTCCAGGAAACCCACTCGTGTTTTTCCGACCTGTTTTACCGGTGAAAGTCACTATAACGGCCACTCGTAGCTTCCGACCCGTGAACTCGTACCAGATCGAACTGGTACGAGTTCACAGGTCGGAAAAACACGAGTTACGAGTTGCCTTGAACGCACCATAACGTCTTGTCAGCCGATGGAGTTAGCAGCCCCCGCCCTCGTCATGGATCTATTGGTCCTCGTCCCTACGTCGCCACATTCACGCGCATCCCTTGGCTGCACACACAGCCCTTCATGCCGTTCTCTCTCCTCATTGGATAAAACTTGTAGGATACGAGAAAAGTTTTCTCCTCGGCTCAGAGCAGAGCAGAGGGACTGACAGACCCGTGTTTCAGTCCAAACACTCTATGTCAAGGTCAAGGTCAAGGTCACGTTTATTTATATAGCACCTTGAACCAAAGTGCTTTACAATTAAAACAATTTCAATTACAGTTTAAACATCAGATAAAAACACAATAATAAAAGCACAATAAATAAAATAAACATCGGATAAAACATTGGATAAAAGCACAACATACAATAAAACTGTAATGATAAAACAATCGGTCAAGGGTTAAAAGCCAGGGAGAAGAGGTGGGTTTTCAATAGAGATTTAAGTTTGGAGCTGTTCTGATTGTAAGTGATGTAAGTGATTGCTGTCGGAAGATATAACTATTTAAGACTTATATTAACACAAAAATATCGCTTACTTCTGCTTTAAATGGAGACATTTGTTTAAACCACATGGAAACATCCAGCACTCGCCCAGCTTGATGTTGATGTTCCCTCTCTCCATCTCTCTCCTGCAGCTGCGACGATGGTCGAGGTCGGCCGCGACAAGAAGAACCCGGATGAATTCGCCATGGCGCTGGACGAGACCCTGGGAGACTTCGCCTTCCCCGACGAGTTCGTCTTCGACGTCTGGGGCGCCATCGGAGACGCCAAGCAGGGAAGATTTTAAAGTTTGCTCTGCTGGCCTCCTACAAAAAAAAACAAAAAAACACACATACTGGACACACAAACACACACTGACACACACATAAACACACACACACTCCATCCATCCTTCCTTTCCCCAAATCAACCTCTTTCTACTCTCCTCTCTGAAGCCGACTGGACAAACTTCAACCAGTTCTACAAACAAAAGGAGGGAGGGAGGGAGGGAGGGAGGGAGGGAGGGGTGGGTGAATGAAGCGCTCCTTCACCTGGATGGAGAGTCGAGTCTTTAAGTCCGGTTCAGTTTATACTCTGCATAAGGAGTTTCACACGTCGTCGGGGTGTTTTGGTGTTTAATCTTTGTGTTTAAAGAAAAGATATCCATGAAACGTGGGATTCAGTTTTCCATCTGTGGAAAAGCCGAAGCGTCACTGATTATTAACTCCAGATGTTGTTCACAGCAGCAGCAGCTTCATGCATCTCAAACTCAGCTCATGAGGCTGCTCTCCTGTGTGTGTGTGTGTGTGTGTGTGTGTGTGTGTGCAGGGCCGTTGCTAGGAATTCTGGGCCCCCTTAAAGAATACTAAAGTGGGCCCCTCCCCCTAACTTTTCCAGTTTTTTTTTTTTAATGTATTATCGTTTTTTATTTAGCCTTCTTTGTTTTGATGCTAATGCAGCATTACACTGCAAAAACTCAAGTATCTTAGCAAGAATATTTGTCTTATTTCTAGTCAAAACAAATCTCATTATACTTAAAATAAGACACATCATATTAAAAGTAGCTTGTTTTTAGACACTTTTTTACTCCTTTCAAGCAGATTTTCACTTGGAATAAGTAGAAAAAATCTGATAATGGAACAAGTTTTTCTTCCTTATTACAAGCACAAAAACTTACTTTCACAAGTTAATTTTTAGGTAATGAGTCTTATTTTAAGTGGAAAGAGATTAGCTTTGGCTAGAAATGAGACATTTGGACAAGAAATAAGACAAATATTCTTGGAAAGATGTTGAGTTTTTACAGTGTACTATGAGTATTAGTCAGCGTCTTACGCAGAATAAATTAGTCATACAAAGATTAGACTACTGGGGTTTTTTATGGGCCCCACTGGGCGCTGGGCCCCTAGAATTATCATCACCTTTCTCCCCTATACAACGGCCCTGTACAGTATGTGTGTGTCTGTCTGTGTGTGTGTGTGAGTGCATGGGGGGGGGAGGACGGCTATGAGGGGCCGTACAAGCCATAATTCATTCTTTCACTCACACATACATACATTCTCCTTACACATACATATTATATTCTCACTCTCACATACATACATACTTCTAGTATGAAAATGTATCAATATGAGTGAAAATATATGTATGTGTGAGTGAAAATATATGTATGTGTAAGGAGAATGTATGTATGTGTGAGTGAAAGAATGAATTATGGCTTGTACGGCCCCTCATAGACGGCCCACCTAGTCCACAGTGGTCTATTAACACTGGTTATAAATGGTACGTGCACAACCTTTAAATTTTTAAAAAAACAAAACAATCACTTTAAGTTTTAATCACACTTTATAGCTGTGTAATTTTGGAGTATACAGATGTATCACAGCTTTTTATAGGCTTTTTTTTTATACATATATATATATATATATGTGAAAATGCTGCTGATTTTTTACAGCAGCAGCTTTGTGTAATTATAGAGATCGTAGCAATACTTCTTCCCTCGAGCAACTCTTTTTATTTCCCTCAGTACTTTTAAAAATGACCTCATGGTAGCAATGGTAATAATAATAATAATAATAAGACCACGTTCACTTTGCTAATGTTCGTTTACTTTGTTTGATTTGATTCTCTTCTCTCTGTTGCCCCTTAAACCTCTCAGCTTGAGCCTTGCGTCCATCCATCAGAGACTGAGCAAAACAGAGAAAAGGAGTTTTTTTATTTTATTTTTATCTCCAAATGCCTTTTTTATCCAAGTTTGACGACACATTCCTCGTGCTTCTCATGTCCGTTGGCGCTGATTTTAAGATTTTAAGAGGCACGCTGTTTTATCTTTTTTTTTTCTCCCCTGTAATTTATTTTATCATGAAAAATCAAATGCTGTATGACGTTTTGTACACTGAGGAGGAGAAGGAGGAGGAAGTGGCTCTGAAGGCCGTGTCTGGAATGGGATCAATTGCAATCCAATGTCTTAACTAAAAAAAAAAGAAAAGAAAAAAAAAATAATGCACTCGCATTAATGTAACTGCACTATTTAAAATCACTGTCAAACTGAATTTAAATAGTGACTCCAGTCATCTACTCGTGTTAACTGTTCACAGCGGTTACAGACTGTTTGACAAAACCATAAGGGATCACTATTGTTGTTGGATAGACAATAAAAAATCTGATATACTGTAACAACGCTGCCCGTGTCGTGAATGAATGAATGAATGAATGAATGATGCAACACATGTAAAATTACTCAATACAACAAACTTTTTTATTTGCACACTTGGCTGTGTACATGTATAAAATACATCAAGACACTTAACCAATGTTTCCGTCCCTCATCCAAAGAGTTTAACAAGGCTGGTTTCCAAAAAAACTGAACAGTAGTATCACTTCACAAGCAGCAAAACAAACCCCAGAAAGTTTAAAAAAAACAACAAAAAAAACAGTTATTGAGATATAGAGCTAAATAAGTAAGTAGAGATTAAATTGTCAAGATTAAATGAGTCGTTATAACATTTAAGAAAGTGGATAATAGAAATAGAAGAAGTAGAGTAGAGAGTCTATCTAGTAGTGCAGGGTGAATATAGTCGCAGAGGATCTTTGGAAGCACATCACTGTAGGTGTTGGTTTATTGTTTTACCAGTGTGAAATACTGCATCGTGGCTGTTGGGTGAAAACATTAGAAAATCTATACTGGTTTCACTGGGATCAACGACGTGAAACTAGCTCAGAACCAAAACAGACTCGCATCTCGTGGCGTTTCACATTTTAAAAAAAAGAAATAAAATAAATTGGCATATTATTAAAGATGTGACGTTTTGCATCCAACAACAGATGAGAGTTAATACACTGCAAAAACTCAATCTTACCAAGAATATTTGTCTTATTTCTAGTCAAAATGTTATTTTCTAGTCAAAACATCTCATTGTACTTAAAATAAGACTCATCAAATTAAAAAGTAGTTTGTTTTTAGACACTTTTTACTCCTTTCAAGCATATTTTCACTTGAAATAAGTAGAAAAATCTGACAGTGGATCAAGTTTTTCTTTCTTATTACAAGCACAAAAAACTTCCTTTCACTGGCAGATTTTTCTACTTATTTCAGGTGAAAATTTGTTTGAAACAAGTGAAAATGATCTAAAAACAAGTTAATTTTTAGGTGATGAGTCTTATTTTAAGTGAAAAGAGATTAGTTTTGACTAGAAATGAGACATTTTGACAAGAAATAAGACAAATATTCTTGGAAAGATTTTGAGTTTTTGCAGTGTAGTGAACACTGCAGTTTTAAAACTTGGCTAGCTTGAGTTGTTTTGCATCCTCTCTTAACTGGACAGTCAGTACAGTATATGGCGTTTTTATAGTTAACAACAGTACCTTATACAAATATACAGGTTTTTTATTAAACAAAAGACGACGGCGACGGGAGAAAGAGGTGGTGAAAAAACATACGAGACAGAAAAGAAAAGAAAAAGGAAATACTCAAGCACCGATGCCTCTGAATGACTGGCTTGGTTTGGTCAGCGGGACGCGGCCCACCGTGTTCAGGATGAGTATAAATAGTGAGGGGAGGGGGGGTGAGGAGGAAGTGTAGCCCTTACAGCCTGATCGTCGCTCGTCCTCGCCGCCTCACAGCTCGTCGCCGGTGTGGCCGCCGCGCTTGAAGGCGTCGCCCGTCAGCTTCTCCTGAGCCTCCTTCATACCGGACACCACTGAGGAGGAGGATGGAGGCAAACACATAAACACACACACACACCAGGATTATAAACTGCTTTAAAGGGATAGTTCGACATTTTGGCAGGCAAATTGGCCCATTGCCATAATCCCTATAGTTTTAG
This sequence comes from Trachurus japonicus, assembly GCF_045865225.1. Lineage (NCBI taxonomy): Eukaryota > Metazoa > Chordata > Actinopteri > Carangiformes > Carangidae > Trachurus > Trachurus japonicus. The sequence goes on from NC_140923.1 coordinate 13,030,959, forward strand.
GAGTAGGTTCGTTACCTTTAATTGTTGGTGCAAGCTATTTTTAGAACGGAGGCTCATGGGATTTCTTGGTTTCCCTCATCAAACTCATCAAATACACAATCCAACAACTCCACAACGCTCTGGTGGACAAGTTGTGACCTGCACATTCACCACGCTATGAGATAATAACAGAACGTTACCAGACAGAGTTGTTTTAGAGGTAAATGCAGAGACTGCTTGATGAAAAACTGAGCATCAGCGGTTTTGCATTAATTTGCCTCTAAAACAACTCTGTCTCGTAACGTTCTGTTATTATCTCATAGCGTGGTGAATGTGCAGGTCACAACTTGTCCACCAGAGCGTTGTGGAGTTGTTGGATTGTGGATTTGACGAGTTTGATGAGGGAAACCAAGAAATCCCATGAGCCTCCGTAGCGTAGCTCTGAGCAGCTCGCGGCTCTGCTCCGCCGTTCTAAAAACATCTTGCACCGACAATTAAAGGTAACGAACCTACTGCTATGACTATAGGGATTATGGCAATGGGCCAATTTGCCAAAATGTTGAACTATCCCTTTAAATGAGGTTCACATCCAGCTCCAGCACATTTATTGTCATATATATAAAACGACAGGCAGAGGTGGAAGCTCAGGCCAAGAGGGTTTTACACAGTTACTGTAAATGTCATAATGGAACAAAGTGACATGAACCACCTATTTCCTTCACGTACAACTGTATCGTATAAATGGCTTGAACTACATTTTATTTTCAGATGTAATACATAACATTTAGATTTACTACATTCGATACTTAAAGTACAACTTTTAGATTTACTGAATCTACTACATGACAACATTTTAGCCAGTTCTCTAGACCCTCTCTTTTTTCCAATATCTAACATCAGTGCGTAAGCATGTGTACCGTCTCATTTTTTCTATTAAAAAAGACAAACAATAAAGGTTCAAGGTCAAAAAATAAAGATAAAAAAATCTCATCATAGATATATGAGGTCGTTGGAGAGGAAAAGCAGATGAATTTATGTTTTTGTGGATCAGCGGAAAATCATGTTCATAAACTGCTGCCTCATAATAAATAATCGAAAACGTATGTAAACCCACTCTATTTAAAGTGGAGATTTGTCACTTTAATGTGGCATCTATTTTTTATTTTAAAGAGGGTTAGGGTTAAAAAATGAACTGAACTGTCCAAATCCTCCGGTCTGGTCTGAAATATGAGTTTCCCTTTTAATCCCAGATGTTATGTCAAAGAGCGCAGCAGCTGGAAGCTCAAAACGAATATTTTCCCAGAGCCAAAAGATGATAATCTGTTTGTTACCTTGCTCTGCGTTGCTGTAGAAGTATTTGTAGTTGGGATTCCCGTTCTTGTTGGTGATTTCAGGATGGACTTTGCCACTGGGATCTGTGCGGGGGAGTAAGAGGAGTCAAATAAAACATTGAAATCCAAATGCTTTCATTGAGGGTGTGTTCATTTTGTATTAAAAACCAAAGTTTGTGCAGCCTCTTCTAATGTAGTTTTAGTTAGGACCAGGAAAACAACACCACCAAGATGCTGACGGGTTTATATCGAAGCATCTTCTGAATCATTAATTCATCATTTTGTCTGTAAAATGGTGAAATAAATACAAAGACAAAGCAGTTTCCCAACATTAAAGGTCTAATTCTGTCAATCTAAAAACCCACAACAACCCAAATATATAAAATTTACAGTCACATAAAAGAGAAAATCTGAAAATCTAATTAAATTTCTATCATTCAAATGATTTATCTACTCAGCTCTAGTTTTACCTCATTAAAAAAACATGCACGTCTTTATGTAGAAACTTTATCTGGAAGGGGAAACGAGCTAGGATAAGTCTTTCTACTCTTTCCCGTCCCAAAGTACTTGGCGGTCTTGCTCTACCAAACTTTAAACATTACTTTTGGTCTTTTCAACTTAGAGCTCTTAAAGTCTGGTTGGATCCCACTTCAGAAGTACCCTGGCGAGCTATAGAAAACGCTATGACATATCCAATCAGAATCCAGGACTTGCCTTTTTCGTTTGTTAAACTTAAAACTGCTAAATCACATATGGGTTCTATCGTATCTAACACATTATCTATCTGGTACTGCATTGAAAAGCACTTGTCTATTGCGTGTAAATTTCACTCTTCCTCTCCCATCTGGCACAATAATGCTTTATTAACCGGGTCAATGCCCTTTACCTGTCACGAGTGGTCTAAACAGGGGATCAAGGTATTAGGTGACATCTTTGATGACCAAGGCCTCCGATCCTTTCAAGACCTTAAAAATTCTTTTTCCATCCCAGGTTCCTCATGGTTTTTTTTACCTCCAACTCCGCACTGCCTTAAAAACTTATGGGGTTCCTTGGGATGTCTTTCTCGGCTCTCATCCAATAATAGCATTGCTCTCCTCAAAGTCCAAACTAGTTTCTCGAATCTATACCAAACTTGTTTCAACTGGTTTGAAACCCCTTCCTGTTTTATATGGCTGGGAACAATTTTTACAATCTCTTGATCTGGTCTGTGACTGGCATACAATATGGTTTAATTTATTTTCATCATCAAAGAATTTAGCCCATCAGTTAATCCATTTCAAATTCATTCACAAATTTTATTTTACCCCTGAACGCAGATTTAAATTGAATTTGATAGATAATGATGCTTGCCCCAACTGTTCCAACTTAGTGAAAGGGGATTACCTCCATATGTTTTGGCACTGTCCCCTGATTAATTCTTTTTGGAAATATGTAAATAATATTGTTAGCAAAATCATTGGTAAATCTCTTCCTACTTGTCCTGCTCTTTATTTACTGGGTTATAACCCCAATGTGTATGTTTCTTTTCAGGAGAAGCGGATCTTAATGGCAGCCTCAACTGCAACTAAAAAATCTATTATTAAAAATTGGTTTGAACCCGCTATCTCTCTAAATAAACTTTGGATTAACTTATTTTTTGATATTTGTTTACTAGAAAGATCTACTGCCAGAATCAATGGAGCAAAATCTGAGTCTCTTCTGACCTGGTCTAAGGCCATCGAGCATATTCAGAAAATTAACGCGTCATAGCTTCTATGATAATTATTATTATTAATTTATTTAATATTTATCCCTTTTTTTTTCCTCTCTCTCTCTTCCTCTAAATTCTAGGGTTGTCTAACCCTACAGGCCCTGTTTGTCTTGTTTGTCTGTGGTTGTCTTTGTTTTTGTGTATGTGAGTCTTGTCTGTGAAGTATTTGTTATTGCTGTGTGGTATCAGAGCATCTTTTTACAATTTTGCTCTGGTTCTGTTCCCCTTTTTTATTTTTATTTTTTTTACTGTGGTCTTGTTTGTTAGTACTGTTTATCGTTTATCTATCACACTCCCTTGTGCCCTGTATTATTCACTATGTTTTTTGTTTTCTTTCCTAATGTTTTGAGGAATTAAATAAAATTTTGATCAAAAAAAAAACAAAAAAAACATGCAGAACTAAAACAGGTTAAACTGCAAATCTAAATATTTTAAAAGTCTAAAGATTTCACATTACAAAATAAATTCCTGCGATTAGTTCTTTTAAACTTTACACACTGTTCACTACATTATTATATCCATCTATCCTCATGAATTGCATTAATTCAACCTGAACACATTCTCGAGTAGTTTTGTTCTAATGTGCAAAAGAAATGTGACATTGTGCAACTGGAGCTTAGTGAATCAACCGCTGTTCAGGAGGACGACCAACTGTGCACCGGGTCTGTCTGGAGGAATCTTAATGAGTGTTTACAGGACTCGACCCTCGTCCGTACCAAGGAAAAGAATCCGAGGAATGTATCCGCCGTCGGGGCTGAAGGCTTCGTCCTTCGGCTCCTCCTCATCCTGGTCGGGAGCAGAGATAACAGCTCGTCAACACTTCATACCAATGGGGTAAAGTAACACACAGTCACACGCAGTTAAGATTTTTTTTTTTACACAACACAAACACTTTAATTCAGTGGTTCTCAACTGGTGGGTCGGGACCCAAAAGTGGGTCGCGGACCCGTTCTGGATGGGTCGCGGACAGCTGGTCAAAAAAGTAAATAATATATAATGCACATCTGATGTTGGACATGTCTTTTATTTTGAAAAATAACTTATTTTGAAAGGCACACGAGACACGTGAACACATGAGGTTGGAATGCTCCTCCTCAGTTTCTTATTATTTGCTCCATTTGCTCTGAATACAAAGATATCAGTTTCTTATTAATGTGGCCTGAATGCAGTGAATCTTGATTTGTTTTGTGGGTCTTTATTTTGTGCAATTTGATATTTATTCCCTTGTGAATATGCTCTGAATGCAGAGATGCATTAGAAGTCAAATATATCGTTTTGTTGGTCTCCATTTTGTGCAGTTTGATATTTTTTATTCACTTTCGTACATGCAGTTGTCATGGTCCTCCTCAGTTTCATTCTTGTGCCCTGAAATGCACTTTGCAAAATTAGTTTTTAAAGGCTTTAAAAAGACTAGTTGAGACCCCCTGCTTTAGATGATGATAATGAAAAAAATGTGGTTAAGTTGGTAACTATACAGCAAGTGCCTTTAATCATGTGACCAGAGTGTGTGTATGTGTAGGTTAGCGGTGAACCCACACACATGAGATCAAGTTTTTTCTACAGGTCTGGAGCTGAATCCAGTGTTTAAATGTTTCAGTGTGTGATAAAAGTGATAAAAACTAAATCCATGTGCACTCCAAAAAAAAAAAAAAAGGCACCAAATCAAACAGAGAATAAAGAAAATAACCGTATATTGTACAGTGTATGATGATAAGTAAGCGTAACCCTGACATGAGTGCGTCCTCACCTCCAGGTTCACCATCACAAAGTTGTGTGCAAGTTCAGAGATTTCCCTGGATTCAGCAAATTTGGGCTTCAGCGCTAAAGGTAGAAATAAAAAAAACAACACAATCATGAATGATCTGCTCACAATAGATCATAAACACGACAGTGCAGCTCTCACTCTGCATCTTTAACATGAAGTCTCCTCCAGAAAAGAAAAACAGGAAGAGAGAGAGTTCATGTCATCAGATCTAACTTTAATCCAAACTCACAGACACAACACTTTTTTTTCTCTCTGTACAGGTCAGATTTTGTTCTTATGGAGATCATCAGCAACTGTTTTTTATTATTTTATGAAATATCTGATCTGATTCCAGCTTTTGCTTTCGTCTTTGTCGTATTTCACTATAGTTTTTGTATGAGACAAAAAAAAAAAAATCTGCAGACTCTCACGCTTCAGGGTGTGTGTTGGACTGGAACAAGCATTTTCACACATTTTATACACAAAACAACTGGGTGAGAAAATAACCATTAAATTAAGATGAAAAATGTTAATTACAGTCCAGTGAGACTTTTTTCCAAATGTCTCACTTTGTCCAACCAACCTTCAACCTTCACAACAATGGACTATCAACCAATTATACAAATATGATGTTTGCGGTTTCATCTGTTTGTCAAAGCGGTGGCTTGGACATGACCGACTGTATTTGTGTGTTTCTGAGTTCTAAGTGTTTCAAAGATTAGTTAGTTAGGTTCAGTTCATTTCGGACATGTTAAAAGAAAGAAAGAAAGAAAGAAAGAAAGAAAGAAAGAAAGAATAATGCAGTAGACAGTTGACAGACATAACAAATAAATACTTTACAAATACAACACATGATTATACACATAATTTGATTTTTCATATCCGAAAAGGAGTGGGAAGAAGTGAAACTTATTTACTCCCACCCCCTATTCATAAATTAACTATCAAGCTTCTTTGTCATTATAATCTATACAATAAGTTAATTTATAAGTTTATTTAGCTGGATCTATTCTAATGTATTATCACTAATCGTTATCTATCTAATTGGCCTACATAAAGACATATACAAACAGACTGAAAGATTTAATATTGTCACATCTCTATATGTCTAGGACAAAACAAAAGAATTGAAAAGTCGGTTCTCTCTCATAAAATAAATATTATATATAAATTAAATGCTCTAGAAAATAAAATATAATAATATTTAAAATCATCTATGTACATCTTGTCATTCATACATATTTGTTCACTATTCAGTGACACCTGAGTGTTTCAAAGATTAGTTAGTTAGTTTCAGTTTTTTATTCATAAATTAACTATCAACCTTCCTTGTCATTATAATCTATACAATAACTTAATTAATACGTTTATTTAGCTGGATTTATTCTAATATATTATCACTAATCTTTATCTCTCTTATATGTAGGGTAGGCATATACATATATAAAGACATTACAAACAGATTCAAAGATTTAATATTGTCACATCTCTATATGTCTAGGACAAAACAAAATAATTTAAAAGTCAGTTCTCTCACATAAAATAAATATTATAGATATAAATTAAATGCTCTAGAAAATAAAATATAATAATATTTAAAATAATCTATATACATCAGTGGCTGTGGTGCAAAACACAGTGCACAGGGTAGCAAATGTTAATGTTAAAGCCCCGGGGCAATGGGGGCATTGTTTTTACCTTTGCAGGCTCCACACCAGCTCTTGTGGACGATGACCATCATCGGCAGCCCGCTGTCACAGAAACACACACAGGAGGAAGAGTCGACTCACACTCACACAACACTGAGAAGAGTAAAACTACAACTGCTGTGAATAAAACTAAACACTCAGCAATGTATTACAAAGACAATGACTGGCATGTGTTGGGAGAAAAAGTTATTTCTGGTTTAGAGATTGATAGTATCACAATATTTTGTGTGGAAATATTATATTGATTAATGGACGCTGTGTATCGATCTTTTATTACATAACTTGCAAATACAAATTGAAGTTTTTAGCACAGGAATACCAGAGTACTTTTTTTATTACTGTGTTGGTCTGATTGTCAATCCTGTTTTACAAGAATAAAACTGATTTAAGTGAGATTTTCTTTACGGGACATTAAAGGGATAGTAGCATTTTTTTTAAAGTGGGGTTGTATGATCTACAAATAGCCCCTAAGTACTTTAATTGCAGTAGAAGACTCTCTGCACTCCTCCCGTTAGCAACGCCAGCCCATAATAGCCCTTACCCAGGGGGCAAAATCCCAGTTTTTTGAAAAACGGACACGGAGCGTTGTAAAAGGTTTGACACCAGAAATGATATCTAGGAACTTCAAGGATTAAAACCTGGGTGGACAACCCGGTCAACTAGCTGCTGGAAAGCTACAGGGGGCCAAAACCCCTTTCTGGGGTCATTTTGATGGCGAAATGATGTAAATGCAAATATTTAGGTACTACAATGGCATAAATAGTCATACAACTATAAAATTTGGCAGAGAGTATCTTGACACATAGGGGGAGGCATGAAAAAAAGATTCTGGGGTTTGTTGCAACTCAATTTTAAGATATCTCCCTCAACATCCCAAAAAAGACAAAAAAAAGTACTGTTCGCCTGACAAATTCTCATGAAAATTATTATTTTTCAGCACTTTATGGAGAATATCTATGCTTAACATATATATAGAAAATTTCCTTAATTCATAAGCTTCCATTTGAGTCCAAGATAGCCTTTCTACTAGCTACTGGAAAGCTACAGGCTGTCTCCAAACAATGCAACACCTATCGTGAAAAACTACATGTTAACTGGCATGATCAGAAACCATTCTATTTCTGGTCTCCCCAAAGTGAACAGATAGATAGAGAAGACCGTTGGCCACAGCAAGTGGGGCTTTTGAGATAGAAAGGCTATCTTGGACTCAAATGGAAGCTTATGAATTAAGGAAATTTTCAATATACATGTTAAGCATAGATATTCTGCATAAAGTGCTGAAAAATAATAATTTTCATGAGAATTTGTCAGGCGAACAGTACTTTTTTTTGTCTTTTTTGGGATGTTGAGGGAGATATCTTAAAATTGAGTTGCAACAAACCCCAGAATCTTTTTTTCATGCCTCCCCCTATGTGTCAAGATACTCTCTGCCAAATTTTATAGTTGTATGACTATTTATGCCATTGTAGTACCTAAATATTTGCATTTACATCATTTCGCCAGCAAAATGACCCCAGAAAGGGGTTTTAGCCCCCTGTAGCTTTCCAGCAGCTAGTTGACCGGGTTGTCCACCCAGGTTTTAATCCTTGAAGTTCCTAGATATAATTTCTGGTGTCAAACCTTTTACAACGCTCCGTGTCCGTTTTTTTGCTTTGCCCCCTGGGTACCTGCCCAGAGATTTACAACATACATTGTTGTGAATGGACCCAAAGAAACGGCCTATTTTCACGGCCTAAAAGAGGTTTTACCTGAAAAAAATTACACAGTTCCATTGTTCGCTATAATATAATTTTTTCCAGCCCCTCAAAGTGCAGGAAAAAACACAGTTTTTATTTGGACCTAACCAACTTACATATCCCTCCGCCCAGGGTTAGCGCCCGCCGATCAGCAGTTGGTTAGGTCCAAATAAAAAACTTTGAAGGGCTGGAAAAAATTGTATTATAGCGAACAATGGAACTGTGTATTTTTTTTTTTCAGGTAAAACCTCTTTTAGGCTGTGAAAATAGGCCGTTTCTTTGGGTCCATTCACAACAATTGTGTTGTAAATCTCTGGGCAGGGCTATTATGGGCTGGCGTTGCTAACGGGAGGAGTGCAGAGAGTCTTCTACTGCAATTAAAGTACTTAGGGGCTATTTGTAGATCATACAACCCCACTTTAAAAAAATGCTAATATCCCTTTAATCAAGGTCAAAAATAGCAACGTATCAGAGTTGCAGTACCACACACTGTGTAGTTTCCACTCTCAGTGTGGACTCACCTGGCCTCGGCCTCGTTCTTGCCGTCGTCCAGTGTCCTCCAGTGGATGTTATCTCCGAACCCTGCAGCAGAGGAGGAGGTGGAGAACGATTTAATGAGTGCACCTGCATTGTGCAAATGGTGTTGTGTTTCTACAGCAGGGTGGGTCTGTCCTAAATACAGCAGCATCGACAGAAAGAGGCGAGCTGTGGTTTGCAGATACAACCGGATGAGCTGTAACTCAATATCAAGCAAAGACGACTCAGACCAGAGGCCGGATTTATGAAACAAACGTCTTAGAGTGACATTTTAGTCTTAAGTGCTGGGAATTTGTGGAATTTACTCTCAAACTTAACAATAAAAGCTATTCATCACTCCTACTCCCCCAGATATTTAAAGGGATAGTATCATTTTTTTTAAAGTGGGGTTGTATGATCTACAAATAGCCCCTCAGTACTTTAATTGCAGTAGCAGACTCTCTACACTCCTCCCGTTAGCAACGCCAGCCCATAATAGCCCTGCCCAGAGATTTACAACATACATTGTTGTGAATGGACCCAAAGAAACGGCCTATTTTCACGGCCTAAAAGAGGTTTTACCTGAAAAAAAAATACACAGTTCCATTGTTCACTATAATATAATTTTTTCCAGCCCCTCAAAGTGCAGGAAAAACGCAGTTTTTTATTTGGACCTAACCAACTGCTGATCGGCGGGCGCTAACCCTGGGCGGAGGGATACGTGAGTTGGTTAGGTCCAAATAAAAA